>NW_027218207.1:5000-10000 GCF_042767895.1 Penaeus vannamei | reverse complement strand
TCAAACTGGAAAAATACAAAGAGGTAAGTAGGGTATACAAAGTCACATCTTACACACTCCCTCCCTTGAAATGGAAAGCCCAATATTATTGCAAGACAATTAAGGGAAAAATACCTTGTTGCTGGGAGAGGCCCCTACTTTCCTCCACCTTTTGTCCTGGAGCTCCCTCACTGTGTGAGGATTAATACTTGTTTGCCGTATAGTTTTTCATCATGAAGCCCAAACTAGAAGCTTTCTCTTATTCATGTTGCACTTGAAAAAATGCAGCTTGCTGACATGTTTTTCTATCAATCTTGGTCTGGCTACCAAGTTATCAATTTCTTTTTGTTGATATTACTTCTTGATGCCGTTCCGTGGAATACTTTCTAACAATAACCATATTCTTCTTAACTCAAACCACCTCCCTCACTTTGACACACACCCAAAATTTTCATGCCTTGGCCTTTCTCTTTGCTCTTCTCCCTTTCACCTTGACTTTCATTGGTTAGTTCTGGACCACCTTCCTCTCCTACTCTTTCCTACTTCATATGTCACTCTCTCCAACCCCCACACTGGTGCTTTGAGAGAGCAGATTGGCATAAGTTTACCTCTCTCTACTCTCCCTCTTTATTTTTTTCCACATTAGACATGTTTTCTTATTTCACAGTCATTGTCCTGAGTGCTGCCTTCACAGCTATTCTAAGAACATCCCAGCCATACACATCTAAATGTGTTCCATGGTGGAACACCGAATGCCCCAAAGCGCTTCAAAAGAAGCAAGCAGCATGGAGTAGTTACCGCTTTAGGCAAAATACATCCAACCAAACATAAGCCTTAATAGATTTTAAAAGAAAATCAGCTCAACTAAGCCACATAATCTGAACTCTATCAAAACCAGCTGGCAAAATTGTCTCCACAATCACCACCTTTACACCAGTCTCAACAGTATAGTATAGAAACCATAAATTATTAGGGAAACATCTCCTTCATCCTTCCCCAGGCCTCCATGTCCGTAAGACTCATTTCTAACCTTTACAAGTTCATACTGAACTTGCTGCATATTTCAGCCAGGTTAGTAGTGCCTCTTGCTTATCTCCCCACTTCTATTCCAATAAAACAGGCAAGGAAAGCACTCTGATCTCTTTATCCTCTACAGAGCCCTCTTCACTACTGGGCTCCTTTCTGCTTTACAGTCATGAAGGCCTTGATGGCATGCATTGCTATATATTACATCTACCTTCCTCCTTTTCCTTCCTACTAACAATCATCAACAATATTTAGGCAACTGGAAACTTTCCTCCTCATTGGCTCTAAGCACTTATTTGTAACACTCCTTAAACCCTCAGGACTACATGCCCATAACTCTGACTATCTGCCTGAGCAAATTATTAGAGAGAATAGTACCTATGCTTTGTGTGGTACCAACAATCCCATAGTCTTCTTTCATCTTGCCATTTTGGATTCCCTCGTGCTCATGGAAAAGTGTCAGACTGACCCGGAGTCAAACCTCACAGGCTACATATATACGTGCTCATCGTCAGCAACAACAGTTCAAACATTCCGCCTAACACATTAGTAGACACAACTTCCCATAAGCCTTCTGCATAACATATTAGTAGACACAACATTCCATAATCCTACCACATAAAACAGTAGACAGAACGTTCCACAAGTCTTCCACATTGAGACCGCTTTATTTACATGAATACAGGCAACACCTCACCTGTGTTGTATTGCATAAAAGACACACACACACACACACACACACACACACACACACACACACACACACACACACACACATACACACACACACACACACCCTTACACACACCCTTACACACACACACATATACACTCTTACACACACACACACACACACACCCTTACACACAGACACACACACACATACCCTTACATACAGACACACACACACACACACACACACCCTTACACACAGACACACACACACACCTTTACACACAGACACACACACACACACCCTTACACACACACACACACCCTTACATACAGACACACACACATACACACACACACTCTTACACACAGACACACATATGTACATATATATATATATATATATATATTGTAAGGCTCACATTACCAATATGCATATTGTCACTTATAATACCATCTACTCATGTACGACACACTAAACAATTACAACAGTTCAAACATTCCGCCTAACACATTAATAGACAGAACGTTCCATAAGTTTTCCACATTGTGACATCGCTCTATTAACATGAATACAGGCAACACCTCACCTGTGTTGTATTGTATAAAAGAGGGTCAAGTTATGATTCGCAAGGCCCGTGGATCATGCTGATGCTTCTTCCCCCCTCAAACCACAACAGCAGACAGAAAACACCATGAGAGGGCAGCATTGGCTCGCCCCAAGGAGCGATATTGCTGTCGTTTCCCTGAGGATCCCAGGGAATGTAGGGATCACCCCTACCTCGGGCCTCAGCCCTCGCCTTAACTAATTTTGCTTGGTCTTTTCTTTTTTCCTATCCTCTTCTGTATCTTCTTCATCCCATTCAATCTCAATCCTAAGGTATGAGAGCCGAGCTTAAAGGATCAAAGGCTGGCTGTGTGTCAGTCATAAACGGCCTCTGAGAGCCATGGGTACGGTATTCCCTTGATTAATTGCTTACCCCTCACCCCTTATGTTATGAGTAAGGGGTAGGCCTTGTCCTTCTACCTCTGCAAACCTGAGTACTCTCTTTGGCCCAGCCAAGTGGGATCGATTCTTTTTTATTCCCCCCACAGCCCCTTATTCTGAAAATACTCAGAACAGTGCCTCCAAAAACAAGTAGTTAAGGTTACCTTTTGCAGTAGCTCTGATCGTCCACGCCTTGTCACAGTTACATCTGAATTCCAAGCTTGTGCACTATCTACTCTAACTGACTGCACTGGCAAACCCATTCTTGCTGAACCTCACCTCTCTCTTAATACTTGTACTCGAACTGTTTCTATCCCCTCAAATGCTTGTCCTATCTACAACAAGGACTGATCAGACTGTGAAAATGACCCACTTACCTGCCTTGCTGATTATGATGCAGTGGCAGTACAGTGTTACAATATTTCTCCTAGAGGCCAGCATAAGTCCCATGTCAGTATTGCCAAGATTAGCTTCCGTAGACATGAGCTCCCCCATGAAGTTTATATTGGTGGATTGTCCTACCATGCCCAACCACATCGACCCCTTCCTCATCAATGTCAGAAATGTTGGCGTTTCAGCCACCCAGCCAAACACTGTCGCTCTATAGCCCGCTGTCCTCTAATGTGCCCAACCTGGTCATGATCGTTCAAGTTGCCCTGCTCAATCACATACATGTGCCAATTGTGGAGACTCCCATAGTGTATTTTATAGGAGCTGTCCAGCCTATAAGCTTAAATGGGAGGTAGCAGTCCTCAGATTTAAACTAGCCTCTCTTTACGTAAGGGAAGTAAATGAAAGTAGAGCAGGGATTAGTAAAATGGGAAAGGTTAAGTCAACTGCATTGTATCTGTGACTGGGGAAGGAACTGGGACGTCCAAAGAAAACAGAGGTGGCTATTGGAGAAGACAAGAAGCACGACGACGAAGTTTTTTCTCTCAATTTATTCCAAAGCAGTCCTTGGCTCTGCTCCCCTATCATCTTCATAAGATGTCTCTGTATCTCCCTTAGTATCTCTTCCGTATACCCTAAACCATCCTACATATACTCATCCTATCCCCCGTCAAATTCGTTTTCCACTCTAAATCCTGATACTCCAATTTCTACCTCTTCCCCGATACCTACCCCTCCCTTCCACACTTTATTTCTCTCCTACTACATCCTCTCCTACACCTTCCTCTTCTTCTACTCCTCATATATCTATCTCCTCTTCTCTTCCTCATAAGAGAACCATTGTTTCTCAGTCCTCTTTATCCAACTCCCCTCCCCTTGAAGACATCCAAAATTTCCTAAAGATGACCCAAGGGAACACTCCGCTCCCTCACCCACCCCCCAATCCCTCTGTTCCCACTCCTACATTTAAAGTATTTGCAGATACCCATCCCCCTCCTCCTCAAGTTTCCTACACCCTCCTGCCTCCTACACCCTCCCAACATACCCCACCCTTTCTACCGCTCCCATTTGACTACTCACACTAATCCCATCACAACAGCGTCCTTCTCCAGACATTCTTCTAGCCCCCCTTTCTCCTCCTACATCTCCAACAGCCACCTCTGTTTTCCTTGGACGTTCCAATTCCTTCCCCAGTCACAGTTCAATGCAGTTCACTTAACCTTTCCCATTTTACTAATCCCTGCTCTACTTCATTTATTTCCCTCGTTTCCCTTTTCGTTACCATACTTTCCTATAACACCCTCTAAACTTTGACATCTAATGCCTCCTCCTCTACCCAGATTCTTCAACTTTTTTCAACAGCCATCTCAATTTTCCTTGAACATTGTTCCTATACCTTCCCCAGAGACAAATACATTATTATTCACTCAATCGCCCTAACTCCTGAACCCTTCCTGTTCTACTAATCTCTGCTCTAATTCACTTACTCCCTTTTTTCCCGTTTTCACTATCGTCCTATCCTATAATGCTCTCTAATCTCTGACATGGAACATTTATCCTAATATTTAACTTTTTACCCTTTCCGACTCAATACTTTACCATAGTACTATATGACCTCTTTTGTCTAGATTTATTTGTCTCAAACATTAAACATGAAATATTCCCTGGGGATCCAAGCATATATATATATATATATATATATATATATATATATATATATATATATATATATATATATATATATATATATATAATCCTGGGAGCCTGTGAAAAGCAGCAAACAGCAGAATAAGCTCTGCTCTCTCACTTTTTTATAACTCCTTGTTGCTCACTTTTATTCATAATGCTTTTTATAGGAAAGTTTTATGTTTTTTGTGATTTTACATAGTTTAGTACTTCTTGGCCCCATGGGTGGTGGCTAAGGGGAGAATCATGGTCAGACCAG
>NW_027218206.1:10000-15000 GCF_042767895.1 Penaeus vannamei | reverse complement strand
CTCACTCTATCTATTGATGTATCTGTCTCTATCCCTTTCACTCACAAACAATTCAACCAAAAAATAAGATTTATTATTTTTTTAAGATTAAAGTGAGAAAGATAGAGAAAATGTTAAAAATGACAATAAAAGTGAATGTAAACAAATTAATGATAAATAGATATAGAAATATAGATAAAATAAATAGATAATTAAGTGAGTAGTAATATAAAAAATAAATGAGATAAAGAAATAGATGTGAATAGATAGAAGAAATTTAAAAATAAATGAATGAAGAGGTATAGATTTAAAAAATATGAAGATAATAAGAAAGATTAAGAGGATAAGTGACGTGATTTAGAGTGTTAAACTTTAATCCAAATCTTCTTGAATGGGATTTAAATGTTAATGTGTATTTTTTCAAAAAGTGTTTGGTAAATGCTGTGTCGTTATGTTTTATTTATTTTTATTATTATTATTATTTTTTTTTGTGACATGACTTGCGTTTCTCTCTCCCTCCCTCTCTCTCTGTCTCTCTCTCTCTCTCTCTCTCTCTCTCTCTCTCTCTCTCTCTCTCTCTCTCTCTTTCTCTCCCTCTCTCTCTCTCTCTTTCTCTCTCTCACTTGTTCTCTTTCTCTTTCTGTTTATGTTTTATCTCATTCTATTTTCTTTCTCTTTCTCCTTTTCCTTCTTTCTCTTTCTCATTCTCATTATCTCTCTTTTCCTTCTTCTTTCTTTCCTTCTCTTTCTCCCTTCCTCACTACATCTTGTTCTCTTCTTCTTCCCTCCTCCTCCTCCTCCAAACTCCTCTTCTTCCTCCTTTTCCTCCCCCTCCTCTCTTCCTCCTCCTCCACCTTCTCTTCCTCCCCTCCTCCTTCCTCATCCTCCTTTCCTCCTTCTCCCCTCTTTCCTCCTCCTCCTCCTCCATCCTCCTTCTCCCTCCCCTCCTCCCCTTCCTCCTCCTCCTCTCATTTTCCTTTCATCACCTCTCTCTTAAAAGCTCTCTTAAGGAGGTCCTGATTCAGCATTTCATTAAGTTCTTACTTTTCCCTCTCCCCCTCCCTCCCCACCCTCTCTCTCTCTCTCTCTCTCTCTCTCTCTCTCTCTCTCTCTCTCTCTCTCTCTCTCTCTCTCTCTCTCTCTCTCTCTCTCTCTCTCTCTCTCTCTCTCCCTCTTGCTTTATCTATGTCTTTCTATCTCTCTCTTGCTCTTCACTCTCCCACTTTCTCTCTCTCTCTCTCTCTCTCTCTCTCTCTCTCTCTCTCTCTCTCTCTCTCTCTCTCTCTCTCTCTCTCTCTCTCTCTCTCTTGCTTTATCTATGTCTTTCTATCTCTCTCTTGCTCTTCCTCTCCCTTTCTCTCTCTCTCTCTCTCTCTCTCTCTCTCTCTCTCTCTCTCTCTCTCTCTCTCTCTCTCTCTCTCTCTCTCTCTCTCTCTCTCTCTTGCTTTATCTATGTCTTTCTATCTCTCTCTTGCTCTTCCTCTCCCTTTCTCTCTCTCTCTCTCTCTCTCTCTCTCTCTCTCTCTCTCTCTCTCTCTCTCTCTCTCTCTCTCTCTCTCTCTCTCTCTCTCTCTCTCTTCCCCTCTCTCTCTCCTCTCTCTCTCTCTCTTCCTCTCTCTCTCTGCTCTCTCTCTCTCTTCCTCTCTCTCCCTCTCCCTCTCCATCTCCCCCTCCCTCTCCCTCACCCTATTCCTCTTTGTCTGTTCCTCTCATTCATTCACACACACACACACACACACACACACACACACACACACACACACACACACACACACACACACACACACACACACACACACACACACACACCTTACTCTCATCTTGCGCTCTCTCTCTCCTTTTCCACTTCTCTCTCTCTTCTCTTTGACTCTCACCTTCTCCCTCTCCTCCTCTTCTCCACCCTCATAACACCTGTTGTGTGACCTGGATTTATAAAAGGGAGCAATGCCACGTGCTTTTGTTTACTTGTTCGTTGCCGTGGTAACCTGGGAAGGCAAGTGACCTGTGGGAGAGGGAGAGAGAAGGAAAGGAAAGGAAGGAAAGGAAGAAAAGAAGAAACGAAGAAAGGAAAGAAAGGAAAGGAAAGAAAGAAAGTAGGAAAGAAAGAAAGAGAGAGAAAGAAAAAAGAAAGAGAAAGAAAGAAAGAAGGAAAGGGAAAGAAAGAAAGAAAGGAAAGAAAGAAGGATAAGAGAGAAAGAAGGAAAGAAAGAAGAAGAAAGAAAGAAGGAAAGAAAGAAGAAGAGAGAAAAAGGAAGAAGAAAAAGAAGGAGAAGAGAGAAAGAAGAAGGAGGGTGAGGGGAGGAAGAAGAGGGAGGGATGGGGAGGAAGAAAGAGGAAGGAGGGTGAGAGAAACAGGGGGAGGGAGAAAGGGGGAAGGAAACAAGGGAGGGAGGAAGGGAGAAAGCTGGGGAAGAGAGAGGGAGAAGAAAGAGGAAAGAAAAGAGGGAGAAAGAAAGAGGAAGGAAGAAAGAGAGGAGGAAGAAAGGAGGGAGAAAGGTGAAGAAAGAGAAGGAAAAGAAAGAGAGGAAGAAACAGAGGGAGAAAGAGGAGGAGAAAGGGAAGAAAAGAAGGAAGGGAGAAAGAGGAGAAAGAGGAAAGAAGGAGAAGAAAGAGGAAGAAAGAAGGAAAGAAAGGAAAGAGGAGAAAGAGGGAAAGAGGAAAAAGAGGAGAGAAGAAGAAGAAGAGAGAAGAAGGAAAGAGGGAGAGAAGGAGAGAGAGAGAGAGAGAGAGAGAGAGAGAGAGAGAGAGAGAGAGAGAGAGAGAGAGAGAGAGAGAGAGAGAGTGTGTGTGTGTGTGTGTGTGTGTGTGTGTGTGCATATATATATAGATATTTTTTCTTCATATGCAATGTGTGTGTATATCTATACATGCAAAATTATTATTATTATTAGTATTATATCATTATCATGATTAATATCATGATCATTATCATTATTATTATTTTCTCTCATTATTATTTATGATTCTTATTTTCATTATAATAATAATACTATTACTAATAATAATGATAATGATAATGATAATAAAGATAATAATAATAGTAATGCCAATTAAAATAATATTCACTCATAATTGTTATTGTTATTATAGGTGACATTATTATCATATGAATATTTTGTCTTGAGTATTAGCGAAATGAAGGGGACAGTGTTGCCAACAGTGGGTGAGTGCGATGTGGGAGGCAGTGTTGCCAAGAGGTATTTCTCAGCTCCCGCGTTATTGTCATAGAGAGGGAAGGAAAATGAGGGAGAAGGAGAATGAGGGAGAGAGGAGAATGATGGAGCAGGAAGGAGGATTAGGGAGAGGGAGAGGGAAGGAGAATGGGGGAGAGGGAAGGAGGATGAGGGAGAGAGGAGAATGAGGGAGAAGGAGAGGGAGAGGGAGAGGGAAGGAGAATGAGGGAGAGAGGAGAATGATGGAGCAGGAAGGAGGATTAGGGAGAGGGAGAGGGAAGGAGGATGAGGGAGAGAGGAGAATGATGGAGAGGGAAGGAGGATGAGGGAGAGGGAGAAGGAAGGAGAATGAGGGAGAGGGAAGGAGGATGAGGAGAGAAGGAAGGAAAGAAATAAAGAGAGAAGGAAAGGAGAATGAGGGAGAGGGAAGGAGGATGAGGGAGAGGGAGAAGGAAGGAGAATGAGGGAGAGGGAAGGAGGATGAGGGAGAGGGAGAGGGAAGGAGAATGGAGGAGAGGGAAGGAGGATGAGGGAGTGGGAGAGGGAAGGAGGATGAGGGAGTGGGAGAAGGAAGGAGAATGAGGGAGAAGAGAGGGAAGGAGAATGAGGGAGAGGGAGAGGGAAGGAGAATGAGGGAGAGAGAGAGAGAAGGAGAAGGAGGGAGAGAGAGAGAGAGATAGAAGGAAAGAGAGAGGGAGAATGAGATGGAGGGACAGGGAGATAGAGATGGAGGGATTACTATTATTTTTTTGTTCATATTTTTTATTTTTTCCTTCTTTATCTTCCTCCTCCTCCTTCCCCCTCCAGCTCCCCCCTCTTCCTCCTTTCTTCCTCCCTCCTCTTTCCCTCCCCCTCCTCTTTTCTTCGCCTCCCCCTCCCCCCTGCCCCCATCCCCCTCTTCCTGCCCCCTTCCCTTCCCCTCCCCCCCTCCTGTTCTTCCATCAGGCATGCGGTACCCCTCTAAAATAGGCCAATTAATAGAGAAAGTTGCAACTCTGTCGCACAAGGGAGGGGCAGGAGATGCCATGTCGTTTTTTTTTAGCCTTTATGTTATATTGCGTTTATTTACTGCTTATTTACTCTTCTCTCTTTAGAAGGAGGAGAAGAGGGAGAGAGAAATATATATTTATTTATCCACGTTGATTTTTGTTGTCATTTTTATGTTGTTTTTTTGGGCGAATGTATGAATGTTTTGTATATGTGCGTGGGTGGGTGGGGTGGGGTGGGGGCGGGGGTGAGGGGGAGGGGGAGGTTTGATGTCTCTGCCTCTCCCTCTCTTCTGTCTGTCTGTCTGTCTGTCTTCTCTTTTCTCTTTCTCTTCTCTTCTTTTCTCTCTCGCTGGAAGGAGAGGGAGAGGGAAGGCGTGAGAGTGAGAGTGAGAAAGATATGAAGGTATATAGAGGAAACGATAGAAAGAGAGAGAGAGAGGAGAGAGAAAGAAAAAGAGAAAAGAAAGATGCATGAAGAAAGATAGAGAGAAGAGAAGAAAGAGAGGAAAAATAGAGAGAAAAGAGTAACGATACATTGAGAGAGAGAGTGAGAGTGAGAGTGAGAGAGACAGACAGACAGACAGACAGACAGACAGACAGAGAGAGACAGAGACAGACAGAGAGAGAGACAGACAGACAGAGGCAGAGACAGACAGAGAGACAGAGACAGACAGAGAGAGATAGAGCGAGAGAGAGAGATAGAGCGAGAGAGAGAGAGATAGAGCGAGAGAGAGAGATAGAGCGAGAGAGAGAGATAGAGCGAGAGAGAGAGATAGAGCGAGAGAGAGAGATAGAGCGAGAGAGAGAGATAGAGCGAGAGAGAGAGATAGAGCGAGAGAGAGAGATAGAGCGAGAGAGA
>NW_027218205.1:5000-7500 GCF_042767895.1 Penaeus vannamei | reverse complement strand
AATCTATTCAGCTTTCAAAAGACCCGAACCCCATTAGAATCTCCACACAGTTATGGAGAAATATAAAAGAGTGTTGGCAAACGTATAGTTTCCAGATATCAGGCTCCAAAGTTTAGGATACTTTTCCGTCAATTTTTTTGTTTTGTTTTGTTTCATTTTTTTAAGAATTCTTATCTGCGTCAATCTTTCTACATTCTATAGCATTCCCATGGTATTCTAAAGTGTAGCTGGTACCGGGACCCCCCCTTTTGCAAAGTACTTATGGCAATAACTGCACATGATTGTAGAATTAGCGCATGTCATCACAGATTTCACAATGCCTAACCTGGCCATGTGAGGTATTTCATAAGTATAAACAACTGCTGCAGCTGTGATTGAGATTTATTTCTTATCATATAATGTTTATTATATACAAACATAACATTTACCATTAGTTGTGTCCCCTTACTGTGTAATGAGGGCGTACTTCTGCAAGATGTATCGTGGAGATAGGAGCTATTAACATTTCGTTTCCTAGAATGGCAACATCTTGTCTCCCAGAGTCCCCAGTCTTGGCAATTGGCTGATGGGTAAACAGAGTTGCCACCTAGCTACCAGAGAACACCAAAATAAATAAGAAAAAATCAGAAAAGAACAATTATGTCGAGTATATTTCCATGGACGCGACAAGGTAAACATCGGAGCGGGAGGCGAGGGGTATATAGTCATTACTCCTTTATTCTTACATATTTAGGAGAAATATTACGTCTGTGGATTGCCAAAGCCTATGAGATAACACAAGATAATCATAAAAAATCTACAGCGACGGCCCCCTTAATTTCCTTGCACAGACTCCATATCATCTCTCTATGCAGTTAATAACTCAGTGCAAGACAAAAAGTATAGAATATTTGGTTATTTTTGTCATGTAATTTTTTTGTAATTTTCAATTTTCCATGGTACAACTTGTACCGCTGGTCACGGCGGCCAGGAATACTGTGCACAACATTGAAATGGCATCCTCCCTGGAGATAGTGCTCTTCCAGTCACAGCTCACGCATGTTACATTCCACCTTCGTGTATAGATAGGAATAATGCTAAAGGGGCCAAAAGAGTCAAATCACATTCATTAATGAATTATAAAAACACCTTCGTTTCCACATCTAGAGGAATTAATTGTCCATAGAGCAAAGTGATATGTGGATTTTACATTTATAATTTAGCAGGAATGTTCATGTAACTTGAGTGCATGCACAAGAAGGCATGGATAGAATAATCTTAACATGAAATACATAATTTCGGGCTTACTAAAGTAATATTTGTTTCAGGGGAATATAATAAGGCTGTTGTTCGCAAGATAGCTGCAGCTGCTAATCTTGACCGGGTGGCTCAGAAGAGGGATTCTACAGGCATCTGCTTTATAGGTTCAAGAGACTTCCAGGATTTCATATCTGAGGTATATGCTACCCAAGAAGCAAGTTTTTCCTTTTTCATATTTTTCTGATTTTTTTCCTGGGTGTTATTTAGAGAATTGTTTTATATATCAGTAGAAGAAATGAGAAGTTTATTAGTTTGATTGTCATTATAAAGAGACTTTTATTAGTTTTCTTTATTATTATAAGGAAACCTTTTGTTGTTTTATTATCATTATAATTAGTCCTTTGGTTTTATTAATATAATGAGAATTTTTGTTGTTTTATTATTATTATAATTAGTTCTTTCATTCTATTATTATCATGATGAGATCTTTTGTTGTTTTATTATTATGATTAGTCATTTGGTTTTATTATCATTATAATGAGACCTTTTGTTTTATTTTTATTGCATTGAAACCTTTAATATTTGAAGTCTGAAGTCATTATTTTCATTTAGAGGCTTCCACTTAATGAATATGAGACACATTTTAGGTTTAACTGAATAGATGTCTTTGCAGATTTTATGATCGTCATATTAGTACTTTTTTCAGCTAACTTATTGTAATAAATTGTTTTTATTCCTTTTTTTCATGTTTTTGATTTTATACTGCAGTTTTTAATATGGCTTAGAACATTAATACAATTGGTAGTTATAATATGAAATTAATTTAAGGCATTAAATATAAATGACACTTTATTTTTCAGTATATTGAAGACAATCCTGGCAATTTTGTAGATATTGACACAAGAGAAATAGTAGGAACACATAAGGGAATACACCAATGGACAGTAGGTCAGAGGTGTCACCTAGGAGGAAAACGCAAAGCATACTTTGTCGCAGAAAAAAATGTTGCAACAAATGATATTTTGGTTGTGAGTTGATAAAATTTGCTGTATTTCTAATTCTTGTGATATATTTTGAGGTATATTATTTTGATATTTGAAGTTACACAAGTTTTGTAAGGTTGGTATGAAACTATCAGATCATAAATAAAATTTTCAGTATATTATTAGGGTTAGAACTAATGAGATAGAACTGGAATTGTAAGGACACTTTTTTTATATGTTCCAGGTTGCAGGTAGTGATCACCCAGCACTATTCACCT
>NW_027218202.1:12500-22500 GCF_042767895.1 Penaeus vannamei | reverse complement strand
GGTCATCAAAAGAGGGCAAAGAAATACTCTTAGATGCTCTCCGGATGCGATAAGGGTTAAGAATATTGATCTTGAGGGGGGGGGTTGTGCGAGGTAAATGATCATGGGTATTGATCTGATAATTATATTTAGCTTTCCATCGTGTCTGAAACACGTAAATTTAGCTTTAATTGCTAATGCACCCCAATAATAATAATACAATGCGATGAAAAGGATGACAAAAATCGCCATGTACTCAATATACCTTTATTATCATCTTCAAATATACACTAGCACAAACAACTAGACATGCTTAAATCATACTTGGGCCATATGTCCATCCCCCGCGTCAACTAAAAACTAACATCTTCCTCATCGCTCATGGCGATGATACCGAGTTGCCACGAACGTCGCCTCTCCCGGGCGGGGTCGGGCGACATCGATGAGTGCGAGAGGTTGTATTCCGGTAACGAGTATGAAAGTGCAACCACCTCCATGGCGACGGCGCTGCTATCTCGTCCCGAGGTGTAACCAAACAAGAAAAAGAATGCTATATTAACCAACACTGAGTTTTTAAGATGTTGATATTATACAAATATAAGGCATTGGCAAAATCCAATTCTCACTCCATTTATGCATGCAAAAAATTCACTCGCAAAAAAACATACATGATAATTTTTATCACAAATGCGCAATATAACAAGGGAAGTCCTCACAAGAATAACAGAAATGACCTATCTTCGTGGGCGATTACTACCTTTGAGACCTCCACTCATCTTTTAACAAGTTATAGCAGTCGTTCTTATAGTGCCAATGATTCTTCACAATAACTATACAATTCAGCGAAAAGGATAATAAAGCTCTTGTTGCAGGCAATGTCTTTATAATGGCTTTCAGCCTTACACAAACGCACATCTTAACAGGCGACAATGCAATATAAGAAAATTTGAATCGAGTTTTAATCGACTTGAATTTAATACGCAAATATAAATGTGGCAACCACCTTCTCGCATATTTGTACATGTCGATGTGTCACATTTGCGAGATAATCATCCCGCCACACAACTGATACGACATTTCAAAACCTGCCCGTTCTCCTGTATATACAAGCAAGCTTGCGAAAATTTGTAAAAGTGCGAATTATTTCATAAACTTGCTTGAGGGCATAAATTCAACCAAACTTTACTTCTCGATCTCCCGCAATCGTTTTTCTCACCTGCCCACAAATATGCGGTTAAAGATCGAACTAAGTAACCTCTCCGTCGGCCTACTGTAATTAACTTTATCGGGAAACGCTCATCTAGACACCATTTTTAAAAAGTAATGCATAATTACCTTTGATCAAAAAAATCCCTGTACAAAGAGAAACAACTATTTTTACACCGACATTGAATAAAACTTACTGCTCGACCTCTTCAATATTCTCTGATAAACTTAATATTCATACATGTCACATTACGAAACACTGATATGTCTAAACATCCTCGGCTAAGATATAATGGTTCACTAATTAATTCACTAATTGCCATAACAATGAAAACTGTTGAAAGGTTCCTTAGAACAATTTATCTTTTAGAAAAGTGTATAAAAGAGAAGGTTTTAAGCAATTGTAATACATTTTTTTACGTTTTAGCCATAGGCTCTGTATCTAAATGAAGACGTTTTAGGATAAAATGATAAAACACGTTTGCCCTTCCTGTCATAGTTTTTATCATTTTACATGTATTACGCACATTTATGCACCATATTTTAAGTAATGCATACATTTTCATCAAGTTACTCGCTAATTGTCGTAGCGACGAAAACCGTTAAAGGCCCCTATAAACCGTTTTCACCATCAAAATAAAAGAGAGAGAAAAAATGTAAAAAAGAAGAAGGTCAAGTAATCGTTCAAATACTATTTGCCGTTTTAGCAGCAGGTTCTTTATCAAAGCAAAGGACTTTTATATGATATGAAACAGTTTAAGGATAAAATAACTCTTTTGTCATAGAGCTTTTATAATTTTACGTCTATTGAACATAGATAAATTCGCCTAAAACCGGGATTATCAACCAAGGATAAATTTACTCCAAAGGAGTAGAAAGTGTACATGACAGCCTCAATACAATAGGTCTTAGCAGCTATATATTTTCCATAATCAGCATATTACTTGCAAACAAAGGCACTTACTTTTTCTTTCTATGCGTCTGCATTAGACATTCCTGATTTTTACATATATATATATACATATGGGTGGAGCATATTTTTTGCAGGTCATGAAAATACAGGGCAAAACCATTAAAACGTTCTCGCATTGCTGTCGTCTTTAACAGAAGACATGTATATTATCAGTAAAATAAGTTTCGTGCAATTGAATACATTTGTCTTTTCTGTAATAATAATGCAAAAAGTCAATTTGCTCATTAATACTACTAATGTCTTATTCCTTTAAAGATGTCCTCCTAAACAGTGATGATGCTTTGTCCAATATACAGATGATGGAAGACCTTACACAGACGGCTGAGAATACCGCGACTCGTATGCTGGTGAGCTATTGGTCTCGCCAGCATACTAGGCGAAAAACAAACAAACAAACAAACAAACAAAAACAGAAGTACTCGTCTCGACTCCATTCGTGAAGAATTGCTTGGTTAATGAATATCTAGCCTTTAAATCGCACCCTTTCAGTCATTTGAGCAAGGTAAAGCCACCATGTTCTAGATAGGCAGAATGACACACCTCTTTGCTGGTCCTCGTAGCACATCCTTCTACACGCCTGTTCGTTCCGCTAGTTCACGCAGTCTGCTTCCCCTATCAAACATGCCATACCTTGTTGGTGGATCTTATCCTGGCCCCTCCCCCTCGACTATATGAGATGGTCAAGAAAAAAGTATTGATTTTGATCATAAATGTAGGTATAACATGACTTCACACGGCACTGAATATGTATCTCCAAGACTTGATATGTATTTGGCGATGTGTGTAATCATACGAGTATCGAGCTTGGAGGTCCCTTGTGAAGAAAACGCAACGATTTTATAAAACCGTAAGACAGTAATATTTCTTGATAAGTATTTAAAAATACTAATAACCCATATGGTTGGTTGGAAAGAAGGGTAACAAATTGTCGAAACCATATCTCAGAAACGAATTAGTTGCCAACTAATTCCATCGTTTTACTTCTCTTTCCTCGCAATTCATCTTCCTTTCCGCACACAGATACACGATGATAGGAGATGACTTGCAGTTTTTTCTGAGATGGCACCTCCGACATCGGTTACGGAAGTGTCCTTTGTTGAAAAGAGCATTTACATAGAGGTTTATGAATATTAACCTCATCCGAGTCATTCCATAATCATAGTTTCTCAAAATTTATTACGTAAAAATATGTCATCATTCCTGTATGACAAACCTTGCTTACCTATAATGTCAATAGTTTCATAAAACTTTGTTGTATAACGAAGAAATTAACAACATTACTAAAAAAAAGTGCCTCAGAAAGGATTTTCATTCAGCAGATAAACGGTTTATCACCCACCTCTGCGAAAGAGGTGCGTAATAGTGTGAATTATTTATAACAAACAAGGGTGCCTGAGAAAAAGAATTTTCATTCAGCAGATAAACTGTTTGTTATCACCCACCTTCGACTTGTTTGTTCAGAGTATATTACTCCCTGTAATACTAGCTGCAGCTTAAACAAGGCATATTACTATACGTTTATTTCCGCACGCGTCGCACTCAGCGCCGGCGTTGCTGCGCGCGAGAAGTACAAACGCCCGCGACACCGACGGCTCGCGGCGGCTGCGGCGGCGGCGGCGGCGACTGCGGAAAGTAAAGACGCATGCGACGACCGCGGAGGAGGCGGAGGCGGCGGCGGAGGCAGCGGGCGGGCGTCTCGGCTCCACCCATATGTATATATATATATATATTTCAGTCGTTCTTGTATTTGAGTAAAGTCTTTTTTTTTTTTCTTCCTCCGAGTTATGTAAAAGGACGTTTTTCTCTTCCTTATTATGACATTAGGCGGTTTTTTTTTTCCAAACGAATGTTTTCTACTTGCCATTAATGGAAAAAGTAATGAAGATATTGCTTCGGTTGCCACTTTTTCTTTTTAGGTGTGTAATTTTAACCTTTCCTCTATAATTTACCTCCCTGTCTCTATGTTGCTCGCCACATCCCCTTTACTGCCATGTAAAAATCAGGAATGTCTAATGATAACCCTTCGATGCCTAAAAGATTATTTTCAGTAATTTTTGAATTGTAATCAATAGATAAACCGTCTATGTCAGTCTCATTTACCCCAGGGAGCCAAATTTTACCCTAATATACAGTTTGCAGGCCAGAGTCGACTCGACGGAACGACCATATGGTTGACGTAAAGCCGTAGGAGACAATAATAGAGTGTAAGTGATAATCTTAGATAACGAAGGACTGGCTTAATTAAAGATGTAAAACGGTCAATTGTAAGACTGAAATAGCAATGTCCCGCGGCCCGTCCTTGAGGATATGACCCTCGAGCAGCGTGTTTGACACCCCACGGCTGTGTCATCGTATACCTCCCACGTCGACTTACCTGTTCAGGGTGTGATTTTAACCCTGTAATATTAAAAGCAGGTTTGACAAGGTTCTTGCAGAATAGAGCCTACTACTCAAAGGCAAAACACGGAGTACAAGTAGGTCTGGGATGGCAAGCGGGTCATCTGAACATGATTTCTTGGGCGTCTTTTTTCATGCCATTGGGTATTATGAAGAATCTTTATCAAAGACTAGAGTAGTCAACAAGATTTATTTGTATATAAAAGTGTTTTTCATTTCTACATAAGGAAGGTTGAAAAATATTTGAAAATGTAATAAGAGCAGGTTCTTAAAAGTTGCTCCAGTCCATCCCCCGCCGCCCTTCCTCCCCGAGACGCCCGCCCGCTGCCTCCGCCGCCGCCTCCGCCTCCTCCGCGGTCGTCGCATGCGTCTTTACTTTCCGCAGTCGCCGCCGCCGCCGCCGCAGCCGCCGCGAGCCGTCGGTGTCGCGGGCGTTTGTACTTCTCGCGCGCAGCAACGCCGGCGCTGAGTGCGACGCGTGCGGAAATAAACGTATAGTAGTATGCCTTGTTTAAGCTGCAGCTAGTATTACAGGGAGTAATATACTCTGAACAAACAAGTCGAAGGTGGGTGATAACAAACAGTTTATCTGCTGAATGAAAATTCTTTTTCTCAGGCACCCTTGTTTGTTATAAATAATTCACACTATTACGCACCTCTTTCGCAGAGGTGGGTGATAAACCGTTTATCTGCTGAATGAAAATCCTTTCTGAGGCACTTTTTTTTAGTAATGTTGTTAATTTCTTCGTTATACAACAAAGTTTTATGAAACTATTGACATTATAGGTAAGCAAGGTTTGTCATACAGGAATGATGACATATTTTTACGTAATAAATTTTGAGAAACTATGATTATGGAATGACTCGGATGAGGTTAATATTCATAAACCTCTATGTAAATGCTCTTTTCAACAAAGGACACTTCCGTAACCGATGTCGGAGGTGCCATCTCAGAAAAAACTGCAAGTCATCTCCTATCATCGTGTATCTGTGTGCGGAAAGGAAGATGAATTGCGAGGAAAGAGAAGTAAAACGATGGAATTAGTTGGCAACTAATTCGTTTCTGAGATATGGTTTCGACAATTTGTTACCCTTCTTTCCAACCAACCATATGGGTTATTAGTATTTTTAAATACTTATCAAGAAATATTACTGTCTTACGGTTTTATAAAATCGTTGCGTTTTCTTCACAAGGGACCTCCAAGCTCGATACTCGTATGATTACACACATCGCCAAATACATATCAAGTCTTGGAGATACATATTCAGTGCCGTGTGAAGTCATGTTATACCTACATTTATGATCAAAATCAATACTTTTTTCTTGACCATCTCATATAGTCGAGGGGGAGGGGCCAGGATAAGATCCACCAACAAGGTATGGCATGTTTGATAGGGGAAGCAGACTGCGTGAACTAGCGGAACGAACAGGCGTGTAGAAGGATGTGCTACGAGGACCAGCAAAGAGGTGTGTCATTCTGCCTATCTAGAACATGGTGGCTTTACCTTGCTCAAATGACTGAAAGGGTGCGATTTAAAGGCTAGATATTCATTAACCAAGCAATTCTTCACGAATGGAGTCGAGACGAGTACTTCTGTTTTTTTTTGTTTGTTTGTTTGTTTGTTTTTCGCCTAGTATGCTGGCGAGACCAATAGCTCACCAGCATACGAGTCGCGGTATTCTCAGCCGTCTGTGTAAGGTCTTCCATCATCTGTATATTGGACAAAGCATCATCACTGTTTAGGAGGACATCTTTAAAGGAATAAGACATTAGTAGTATTAATGAGCAAATTGACTTTTTGCATTATTATTACAGAAAAGACAAATGTATTCAATTGCACGAAACTTATTTTACTGATAATATACATGTCTTCTGTTAAAGACGACAGCAATGCGAGAACGTTTTAATGGTTTTGCCCTGTATTTTCATGACCTGCAAAAAATATGCTCCACCCATATGTATATATATATATGTAAAAATCAGGAATGTCTAATGCAGACGCATAGAAAGAAAAAGTAAGTGCCTTTGTTTGCAAGTAATATGCTGATTATGGAAAATATATAGCTGCTAAGACCTATTGTATTGAGGCTGTCATGTACACTTTCTACTCCTTTGGAGTAAATTTATCCTTGGTTGATAATCCCGGTTTTAGGCGAATTTATCTATGTTCAATAGACGTAAAATTATAAAAGCTCTATGACAAAAGAGTTATTTTATCCTTAAACTGTTTCATATCATATAAAAGTCCTTTGCTTTGATAAAGAACCTGCTGCTAAAACGGCAAATAGTATTTGAACGATTACTTGACCTTCTTCTTTTTTACATTTTTTCTCTCTCTTTTATTTTGATGGTGAAAACGGTTTATAGGGGCCTTTAACGGTTTTCGTCGCTACGACAATTAGTGAGTAACTTGATGAAAATGTATGCATTACTTAAAATATGGTGCATAAATGTGCGTAATACATGTAAAATGATAAAAACTATGACAGGAAGGGCAAACGTGTTTTATCATTTTATCCTAAAACGTCTTCATTTAGATACAGAGCCTATGGCTAAAACGTAAAAAAATGTATTACAATTGCTTAAAACCTTCTCTTTTATACACTTTTCTAAAAGATAAATTGTTCTAAGGAACCTTTCAACAGTTTTCATTGTTATGGCAATTAGTGAATTAATTAGTGAACCATTATATCTTAGCCGAGGATGTTTAGACATATCAGTGTTTCGTAATGTGACATGTATGAATATTAAGTTTATCAGAGAATATTGAAGAGGTCGAGCAGTAAGTTTTATTCAATGTAGGTGTAAAAATAGTTGTTTCTCTTTGTACAGGGATTTTTTTGATCAAAGGTAATTATGCATTACTTTTTAAAAATGGTGTCTAGATGAGCGTTTCCCGATAAAGTTAATTACAGTAGGCCGACGGAGAGGTTACTTAGTTCGATCTTTAACCGCATATTTGTGGGCAGGTGAGAAAAACGATTGCGGGAGATCGAGAAGTAAAGTTTGGTTGAATTTATGCCCTCAAGCAAGTTTATGAAATAATTCGCACTTTTACAAATTTTCGCAAGCTTGCTTGTATATACAGGAGAACGGGCAGGTTTTGAAATGTCGTATCAGTTGTGTGGCGGGATGATTATCTCGCAAATGTGACACATCGACATGTACAAATATGCGAGAAGGTGGTTGCCACATTTATATTTGCGTATTAAATTCAAGTCGATTAAAACTCGATTCAAATTTTCTTATATTGCATTGTCGCCTGTTAAGATGTGCGTTTGTGTAAGGCTGAAAGCCATTATAAAGACATTGCCTGCAACAAGAGCTTTATTATCCTTTTCGCTGAATTGTATAGTTATTGTGAAGAATCATTGGCACTATAAGAACGACTGCTATAACTTGTTAAAAGATGAGTGGAGGTCTCAAAGGTAGTAATCGCCCACGAAGATAGGTCATTTCTGTTATTCTTGTGAGGACTTCCCTTGTTATATTGCGCATTTGTGATAAAAATTATCATGTATGTTTTTTTGCGAGTGAATTTTTTGCATGCATAAATGGAGTGAGAATTGGATTTTGCCAATGCCTTATATTTGTATAATATCAACATCTTAAAAACTCAGTGTTGGTTAATATAGCATTCTTTTTCTTGTTTGGTTACACCTCGGGACGAGATAGCAGCGCCGTCGCCATGGAGGTGGTTGCACTTTCATACTCGTTACCGGAATACAACCTCTCGCACTCATCGATGTCGCCCGACCCCGCCCGGGAGAGGCGACGTTCGTGGCAACTCGGTATCATCGCCATGAGCGATGAGGAAGATGTTAGTTTTTAGTTGACGCGGGGGATGGACATATGGCCCAAGTATGATTTAAGCATGTCTAGTTGTTTGTGCTAGTGTATATTTGAAGATGATAATAAAGGTATATTGAGTACATGGCGATTTTTGTCATCCTTTTCATCGCATTGTATTATTATTATTGGGGTGCATTAGCAATTAAAGCTAAATTTACGTGTTTCAGACACGATGGAAAGCTAAATATAATTATCAGATCAATACCCATGATCATTTACCTCGCACAACCCCTCCCCCTCAAGATCAATATTCTTAACCCTTATCGCATCCGGAGAGCATCTAAGAGTATTTCTTTGCCCTCTTTTGATGACCTGTGGCTACGCAGTGTTTGGGCGAGGAACAGGGTGAGGTATGGTTATTGATTATTTCACGCTCATTAGCCATGTCTTTGATCACACATCTATGGCAATCTAATGCTGGTGGGTGCATTAGCTCTTTAGTTAGTACTTGCGGAGGGTGGCGGGGGGGGAGCTAATTTGTCCATCGGTCTATTGTGCAGTTTGTTTTGCTACAAGCTTAAACACGATGAATAGCTATGTGACCTAACTCACGCCGGAAATGACCCTCTTTCGACCTGAGAAGGAGGGGGGTGGGAGGTAACACCTATTATTGGATCAATACCCTGACCTCTGTCAGCAGCTGTGTACATGTTTGTTTGTTTGCCTATTCATCTTCTTCCTCTTACATGTTGAGACATGAGGTATAGCCATTATCATTGCTTTTGGTGAGGGGGTATGTGGGGAAGCTGGAAGGGGTGAATCACCTGTAACACCTGCAGATTGGTGCTTGTTTGTTTGTTTGTCTGCTTCTTCTCTTCTTCCTACAGGAAAGGGGGAGGGTGTGGAACCTGTGGCACCTGCTCTCAGGTTGATAGTTTGGCCCATGTCAGCAGGGTGCATATTTGTTTGTTCTTCAGCCTTTCATTCTCAATATTATTATTATTGTTTTTGGAGAGGAGAGGGCATTTTTCGGGTGTGCGTATTCTCCCTCATTAGTCACGGTTATTGATTTTCAGTAATCGATTATGATGATTACTTTCGGAAGTCATTAGGCCTGCTTCCTGTCGTGACACGTTAAGGGGTAGCTATAGTGGTGAGCCAATATGTGCAGGGTGTGTTTGGGTGAAGGGGTGTGTGGTGGTGGAGATCCTGTGACACCTGGTCTTAGATAGTTTGACCTATGTCAGGTACGTACGTTATGGGGTAAGAGGGCACCATGGGGGTGAATAATTTTGTCCGTGGTGTTTTTGGGTGAGGTGGTGGTGGGGGTTGGTGGAACCTGTGGCACCTGCTCTCAAGATGATAGTTTGACCTGTGTCAACAGGATCCGTGTTTGTTTGTTGTTCTTCTTCATCTTCTTCCTGTGACCTGCAGGAATGGAGGAGGAGGTGGAACCAGTGACACTTGCTCTCAGGTTGATAGTTTGACCTATGTAAGCAGAGTACAAATTTCCTTTTTCTTCTGCCTTTCATTCTCAATATTATTATTATTGTTTTGGAGAGGAGAGGACAGAATTCAGGTGAGCGTATTCTCCCTCATTAGTCACGGTTATATATTTTCAGTAATTGATTACAGTAATTACTTCCGGAAG
>NW_027218197.1:25000-29000 GCF_042767895.1 Penaeus vannamei | reverse complement strand
TTAACTGCTTTTCACAAGCACTCACTCATACTAACAGAATTATATTCAAGTAGATAGATAGATAAAATTATATGTATATACACATACACACACACATACACACAGTGCGTGTGCGTGTGCGTGTGTGTGTGTGTGTGTGTGTGTGCTTGCAGGGAAACGCTTGTCTTTGGATTCTCGAAGCTGACCTCTAATCAGTTCCAATAAACTAGAAGAAACAAGAGCAGAAATAAGATAGATATAAAAGATTCAATAATTTTCGTATTTTCTTAAAACCTAAACTCATACAACCCTTAAAAAAACACAAATAAAGAGTAATATTATAAAATTTCCAGTCCACAGTATAGGTAAAACGGTCAGTAAGAACAATAAAGAAAGTCAAAGGTTCATCATTAATTATGAATGGGGAAGATCTGAGGTCGAACATAATAGCTGTAGAGACCGCTGGCACAAAAACGACTGGACAACCTTCCCGCCTGAATCATTTAGTAACACCGTGAAGTCTCATCATATCCGTTATCCTACATTTCTAAAAAGAGAGAGAAAAAAAATAGTTTCTCATTATCGTCGCCAAATTTGCATGTGCTCACTTGTAGAATCTTTTTATATATCTTTTTTGTGTTTTTGCTTTAGTTTTTTTTTTATCATACATTCTGTGCTTTAATTCCGAGACAAGGCGAAGTCAGGTAGGCAATTATTATTATTAATCTTGGGAATGATTACTTTCACCGGGTGGTATGTCCGGCGTCGATCGACTGCTTAGGTTAGTTATCGTACATCCGCCAGGCTAAGTGTCGGAGGAGCACGTCTAATGTCACGGCTATTATCGATTATGTATCAAGCACGGCGGACTGGAGGTATGTAATGATCGCGATTAGATTATTTATACGACCTTAAAGAAGTCGTAAGTCTCTGGAAGTCACCAATTTCCCCCGTGCCATCGAGAAAATGCCGTTGGGAGGTAGGGCGGGAAGGAGGTTTGGGAGGGGGGAAGGGGAGGGGGGGTAGGGGCATAATCTACAACGTTGAATAGCGCATTCCTGGACCAATCACGCAGGCATTTTGAAAATATATATCGTTTTTTGAGGTTCTTATTTAGGTTTTATTGGTGTATGTCCCGGAGCTGTAAGTCACCGGGCTAATACTTAAATACGGGCATGCAGGCAGAGGTGGGTCGGGGGAGGGAGGGTAGGAGGGTATGAAGGGAGGGGGAGTGGGGGATGGGGATGGGAGTGGGGGTGGGGATGGGTGGGGGTGGAGTAGGGTGTCGAAATCCTAAGGTTGCAACAGCTTTACATCACGTTGTATATTTGTTGCTGTGTATGAATTACGAATGCCTTAGCGAATCATAAAATACACACATAGACGCATTCATGTACGCACGCACACACACATCCATGTACACACACATACACAGGATATATATATACTCAAGATAGGTAAAACACATACAAATTTCTTCAAAATGGGTTAAATCCGATGAACATTCCAAGCATTCGTGCATTATACGAGCTATATATCCTTTCTCGCCCCCCCCCCTCCCTACTCCCTCCTCCCTCTCTCTCTCTCTCTTTCGTTGATATTTCAGGACAATTAATGCATGAAACAGTATAGACCATGTGTATGCATTTATACATATATGTATGTATGTATGTATGTATGTATATATATATATAGATAGAAAGATTATACATATATATATATATATATATATATATATATATATATATATTTATGTGTTCGTGTCTGTGTGTGTGTGTGTGTGTGTGAGTGTGAGTGTGTGTGTGTGTGTGTATGCATGTGCGTGGGTGAAAATTGGAATAATGCCCTGTCAAAGTGATGAGCAAATGACAACCCTCGCTGACCAGGACTCGAACGGGGGCCAGTGCAGGTATGAATCCGCAGAAGGATATATATATATATATATATATATATATATATATATATATATATATATATATATATATATATATATATATTTATATATACATGCATATATGTATGAAAGAAAGAATGAGAGAGAGATGGTTACTTATATAAAGTTGTTTACTTTTATACTATTGTATCGTGATGTTTGTGCACACCGACCAACTATAATTAATTTCCTGGCAGCTTACCATGCCTGTTGATATCATTATACTTTAAGAAACGACACAGAGCCACTTAATTAAGAAGTGTAATTCTAACTAAAAGAACAGCAAGTCCGTTAAGTAAAATGAAAAAAAGGAAAAAATATATTGGTAACAAAAAACTACTTAAAATTCTATATTTTCAATTATAGATTAAACATGAATTAAAATGAAATAATGTATTTCTCTAAAAATGAAAAAGATGCCTCCATAGAATTAAAAAAAGTTAAAACAGGCCAATAAGTGATACAGATTTGCGCGCCATTTTCTAAGTAATGTTTCATAAGAGTGGGCCGGTCTTAGCTGCCAGAGGTACGGTGTTATGTAATGAGTGACTCGGCGGTTAAGCAAGTTTAATTTGTGTCTCATTTAGCTCGTCTAGATATTCAATTAGTAATTTAAATTGACTGGATGGGTCGTATGGGATGTCACGTATTGTGTGTTGGAGTTTTAGAGGCGGGAAAGTTTATATAACGAGGTCATAGGACTGGTTTCATAACGTGTGTTTTCCCCCTTGAAATAACCCTCTTTCATATACTCTTAAATTTCATCTTGCAAGGGGTTTATTCTAATAAGCGATTCCACTGCTTGTAGATATATATTCTGAAGAATAAGCCAAGTTATTCCGATCAGAAAGAAAAAAAAACTTAGTGGAGTGTTGTCACCTTTTACGTCAAATCTGGCACTTCACAAGCTAATCTTCCACGTCTTCACTAACAAGATACAAGTCAACTGATATCAAAAGGCCGGTACTGAACACGATCTCGCACACACCGTATGAAAAAAAGAAAAAAATGCACAATAACCGGTCCACACAACAATTCACTGAACCTACCTGGTTTCTTAATTTCATAAAGTTAACTACGAAGTTTGTGTCTCTTTTCTCTTCACACACACTCGCGGAACACGACTGTAAGACGACTAGCGACGCGTATGGTCGTCACGAGAATAATAAGGTTGAAATACGAAGCAAATGCCCTGTACTTTCTGCGGGGTCGTGACCTGACATGCAAGGCGACCCAACTGCTCCCGGCTCGACCAATCACAGCGCTGCATCGAGTCTCAAAGGGCCGCCGGGTTGTCAGATGCACGACGAAGTCCCTTTTTCGATCCCATGTCGGTCATTCCGCGTTGTGTAAGCCATTTTTTAAATAGATTTTAAAAAAATATATGTTGATTTGAAGGAAGAGAGATAGTATGACCTTTTTTCCATCCCGAAACATACCCGAAATGTCTTTTTAAGAATTACAAATCTCTGGTTTGTCGGAATATGAAGCACTCTGTCGTAAAGATTACTTAGGTCAGGTCAGGTCACCAATACAGACACTAAACATAGCCGCGTTGACCTGCCCCTCCCCCTTCCATCCTTTCTATTGTGCTGGCGGCGGCAGGGGATATGGGGGGGGGGGAGGAGGAGGGGGGGAGTCGGGCGCAGGAGGAGGGAGAGGGAGGAAGGGAGGGGGGAGAAGGATGGAGGAGGAGAGAAAGGGAGATAGGGGGGAGGGGGGAGGGAGAGGAAGGTTGAAGGATATCAAATTCCAGAGACATTTCCGAGGCCGAGGATTAAGAGGACGTTTCGCTCGAGTAACACGCTCGGCAGATGTTTCTTTGGCGTCTCGCTTTTGTAACACCCTCCCGCCTCTTCCTCCTCCTCCTTCCCCTCTTCTCTTCTCTTCTCCTCCTCCTTCCCCTCTTCTCTTCTCTCTCCTCCTCCTCCTTCCCCTCTTCTCTTCTCTCTCCTCCTCCTCCTCCTTCCCCTCTTCCCTTCTCTCTCCTTCTCCTCCTTCCCCTCTTCCTCTTCCATCTCTTCCTCCTCCTCCTTTCCCTCTTCCTCATCCTCCTCTTCTTCTGCTTCTTCCTTCTCCTTTTTCTTC
>NW_027218193.1:0-2500 GCF_042767895.1 Penaeus vannamei | reverse complement strand
ATTCAGGAACCCCGTCCTGAGGCCCTGATAAGCACCCAATCACCTTCGAGAATTTTATCGTTGTGTTTTCCCCCTCAAATCAGAGCCATTCCTGATCACTTTAAAAAAGGCGCCATTCTGCTTCCTTGAAGACGTTCCGATACGCGCAGTTAGTCGACGTCCTATTGAATTATGGATAATTATAAATGCCTGGGGAGGCCCGTTGCTTTGCCCTACATTAGAGCAACTGCCAAATAGGCCTAACGTTAAAGTAGATCCTTTAATAAAACAAATTTCGATAATTAATTGCGCTCGCTGGTCGCTGGTCGCACGAAAAAGGTTTCATGACTTACAACGGAGAAGAAACCAACAACTATATATAGAAGAGGAAGGGGAAAAAAGTAAAAGGGAAAGAGAGGAAAAGTCAAAGAAAGTGAGCGTGCGCGCGTGTGCGTGTATGTGTATATAGATAAAGAGACAAAGAAAAGAGAGAGAGAGAGGGAGGATAAAGAAAATGGAAAACAGAGACGAGAAATGAAAAAAAAATTAAGCCAAGAAAAACAAAGAAAAAATACAAAATGAGAGAGAGAAAAAAGGGAGTTTGTGAAGAGTTTGCTTAAAAAAGGTAAAAGAAAGAAAAGAAAAAAAGAAACCGGATAAACCGACAAAGTTTTCTCCATAACAAATTCATAGTTCGTGCCCAAGGTGTGGAAACTAAGAAGCGCCGACCTAAACACAGTGACAAGGCTGATGTAGAAGGCAGGTGTTTCCTGATACGCATACTTACGATCATACCTACATACCTGTACATATAAACACAAACACACACGCACATGCGCACACACACACACATTTTTTTTTTCTCTCTCTCTCTCACACACACACACACACTCACACATTCATTCTCTCTCTCTCTCACACACACACACAGACACACACACGCACATGCACCACGCTGGTATGCACGTACGTACCCACGCCCATACACCCAGAAACTACACACACATACATATATCCTGCATATCCTCCCTTTTTCTCCCTCTGCCCCTCTCGCCCTCTTGCTCTCTCACCCTCTCCTGACCCTTTTTCCTCCTTTTCATTTTTTCATTTTCCCTCCCCTTTCCCTACCTCTTACTTTTCCCCTTATTTCTCTGTCTCCCTGCTTCACTGCCTCTGTTATTCTGCTCATTCCTTTCTCAGTTTCTCATCGTTTTTCCTTCGCAGTCTTATCATCTTTCTTTTCTCCGTCTTCGAAATTCATTCAGTCTCCCTAAACCCTTCCTCTTTTCCCTAATCATTCCCCCATCGTCCTTGGTCACTGCTCCCTCTCAGTACACATCATTTCCATTTCCGCTCATCGAGTTCGCTTTTTCGAACACATTTACTGAAAATAGTTCCTCAAGTAAGTGACAATAATCATGTTATTTTCTCCTCCCATGCCACGACTGTATACGAAGAAATTATTAACATATAAACTTTATGAACGCAATAAAAATGCCCAACTACATTAAAAGTCGAAGGAATAGTCAGATCTACTTATACTGTCTTATCCAATGCTTCTTCCCTATTAGGAGTGACGCATGCCGTTGCAGTTTGTAGCGCATCCAGCCTTCTCTGCGCTCCTTTCTGACGCTGATGCAAGGACACAGCGCGCTCGACGGCGGAAGAGCAGGACCATGTTGCTCTTGGTTGGCTTGTTCATCGGCACCCTGAATGTCATTGGTGGGGAATCAGTGCCATACCAAAGCAACCAGACACTGACAACCCCTGATGACAACGGTTTGATTAATCCCATGAGATTCCCCCGAGATCTGGAAGAGCTCGTTCCCCTTTGTGTCACAATGCCGTGTGAAACTCTCCTCGAGCCAAAGCCTCTGTCCATTCCGGTCGTCGTGAGCCTGAAGGCCCCCGATACGAAGTCCTGGGCTCCGGAGCTTCAGTTCAAGGACATCAACAACAAACTAAGAACCAGAGTCTATCTCAAATGGGGTACTAATGATGACATAACACTTGATGGCCCTAAAAGCAGTGTCTCCATTCCCAGACAAATATTCCGCGCAGGTGACTGGTTACATCTGAGGCTAACATATGATATCCATAAGGAGGAACTCAATATAAAACTACAGAAGACAGGCGACCCCAAACATCTTTTAGCACCAAAACTGCGATACGTCGACGATCTTTTTGTAGTTGTGGAGAACATTGGGAAGTATGGATACTCCCAGCTTAACGCACGAGAGCCTACACTTACAACCAAGCCATAATCTACGACAACACGATCATCTTTATTGCCTCACAACCTCCATTCGACAACCGAGACCTTCGCCATAAGTATCCCGAGCTCTTCCGAAGGCCAGGCCCAGAGAGCCGAAACCTACATCCTTCTCCACCTAGTTGTGCTGACCGGATTAGTGATAAGTGAGGTCGTCTTTAGTGTTATGTTGCTATTTTATGTGATGTACATACAAAAGTATAGTTACTGATTCGTAAAAAAATGTCGTCATAATTTATTAAAAAAATT
>NW_027218192.1:0-5000 GCF_042767895.1 Penaeus vannamei | reverse complement strand
CTCTCTGTCTGTGTGTATCTCTCTCTCTGTCTGTGTGTGTCTTTCTCTTTGTGTGTGTCTCTCTTTGTGTGTGTGTGTCTGTGTGTGTGTGTGTGTGTCTCTCTCTCTCTCTCTCACTATGTGTCTCCCTCTCTCTCTCTGTGTGTCTCTCTCTCTCTCTCTGTGTCTCTCTCTCTCTCTGTGTGTCTCTCTCTCTCTGTGTGTGTCTCTCTCTCTCTGTGTCTCTCTGTGTGTCTCTCTCTCTCTCTCTGTGTGTCTCTCTCTCTCTCTCTCTGTTGTCTCTCTCTCTCTGTCTGTGTCTCTCTCTCTCTGTGTCTCTCTCTGTCACTCTCTCTCTCTGTCTCTCTCTGTCTCTCTCTCTCTCTCTCTCTCTCTCTCTCTCTCTCTCTCTCTCTCTCTCTCTCTCTCTCTCTCTCTCTCTCTTATATATATCTTGTGAGTGACTTCATTTTTACTTATTTATTCATGTATACCCTTGCAAAGTCTTGAATAATTCAATTAATTTCATTTCTTAATTTTCTTCAGGGCCATGAGTTTTTCAACCCACAGAAGAAGAATTATATATTCCTTCAGGTCTTGTTATGATGACCTTGAAGCCAAGAGAAACCAGTTGATGTAAATCACATGGATGCTAAAAAAAGAACAGAAGGATACATAATGGAAGACAAAAGTAAAAAAAAAAAAAAATAATAATAAATCCTTTTTTCTTCCTTTGATGAATATTAAAAACCATATTTACAAAAAGATATGCAATAAGAGTTCTAGAAACTTATTCATACAAAAAAAAATCTGGTACTCTTGACAAAATAACAAAAAATTTACACATTTTTGATAACATTTTGAATATTTTCACAAAGGATATACTGTGTAGATAGAGAAATTATAGAGAACAATTAAGCCTTGTGTCATCCAGAAAATACAAAACATTGATCATATGGGAGTCAGTGTTAAAGAATTTTATTCAGTAACTTCATAAAGCTTTTGAATTTTCTGCTCCAGTTTTACAAACGTTACATTGGGGTAAATGTAGTCCTGCTTTTTGAAGGATGAACACTAATATATAAAGTTTTTTTTTACATGCACTTTGTCACTCGCATGGTATCCAAATAAGATATCTGTTTGCAGTTATTCCATGAGTCATTTCATTGTACCAGGTTGTATTATATATATAAAAAAAGTGTCAGTAATGCAGTTATTTTATTAAACTTTTAATGTGCATGTCTTGTGATGTCCCATATTTTAGCTTTTGTATTGGACTTCTTGAGTAGCCATTTTCCACTTTTAGAACACAAATGAGACTTTTATATTAAACATTTCATTTCATTTTTTTTTTTTTTTTTTTTATTCAAGTTGTCTTCAATAGCAATATATGCATTAAAGTACAGTTGTACATCTGCTGTTAGGCTTTGATGGTTGTCATGATTTCTTCTTATTTTTATTTTGGTAAAAATAAGTATGTTTTTCTTTCTATGTGGGAATTAACATGATTTTATTATTATCTCCCTAAAAGAAAACCACAAGTTTACAGTTCTTGATAAGACTTCTCAAGAGAGGTTTTTGTACAAATTAGACTGTTAAATAAAAGTCCGTATAAGATTTTCATGGTTTTACCATGTTAAAAGCCCAAAAATGTTCTTACTGCTGTAGGGTATCATTAAGGGATGTGGTTTCATCATCTTGACAAATAAATTCCGGATAACAATTTGCTCATACATGTTTTTACATGCATACAAGCCCTGTAGGCCCCCCAGTTTCCCATGCCCAAGGTTATGGTGGGACTTGGGAGGACGGGGCTGAGGCCCAATGTAGGAGATCACCCAGGCTTTGGGCCTCAGCCCTCCACCTCAACTAATTTTGCATGGTCTTTTCTTCTCTCCTATCTTTATTCCCTATCCTATATCTATTCCCCTTCCTCTGTCCACTTTCTTGGGTTTTGGGAGCTGTGCTGAAGAAATGAATGGCCTTCATGCTCCATTTGCTATTTCCCTCAGCAGCCTTTGATATCTAACTGCTCCATATTTGTATGTCCTAATTGTTAACTCATTTGAAACCTTTTTTGCCATAGATAGCTTAATCATGATTCTGTATGACCTGTTCTTACGTGGGGGCTTCATCCCCACAGCCTCACCCTATTGTTATATTTTGCATATGCCGCTAATGACCTTAGATGTTGATGTAGCCAAATTTTCAGTAAAAATAGATAAATGAATAAGCCCTTCAGGACCCTGACCTCAGATAGATGATATATCATAATATTAGTACACTTCAAAGGACTTATGATTGATTTGAATGTATGCTCAAATCCTTAATGAAGATTTGAGACCCTTAGCCACTACATAATGTACTCTATAAGGTTTCCACAATCTTTCCTCCTAAGGAAATGCCTAAGCCCACAACTGAAGCTGAATCCATTACAATATATATTCACAGTCATTTGTGTCTGTCCATTTTTTGTTTTCACAGATAATATCAATATCTGAGAGATATTCTTAATATATTTCAGAATTATCAAGTACTAAATGGCATTTTCAGGATATATACAGTTCTATTTACCACCCATTCCAATGAACATTACTAGTTTTCTCTCTTTGTCATTCTTTATACAAGTGAACCTTAATGTGATCTTTCATTCTATGTTTAGAAGTAATTGTTTGTGAATAGAGAGAAATTTTATTTAATGAATAGGGTGTGAACACCAATTTATTTTTAAAAAGATTCCTTGTACTTCGTAAACTTATGAGAAAGTATGCTTATTTTCTATTATATATGCATTTTAAATTGCAGACATAATTTAAATTATTGGAAAAAAATAGCAGAGTAAAATATTTTTTGGTTAAAACACATTAAATGCTCAGATGAAAGTGAAAATTTGATTTGATGACAAAAAACATTCCATTAAATAATTGTCACAACAGTGTAGTATAGGGAAGGATAGCTCATAACCCCCTCCCAGTCCTATGCCCTTTTCTGTCCATAGGGAGAGAAGGACTATAGGAGGAGACTGAGCCCTCACCTGAACTAATTTTTGCAGTTGTCTCTTTATTGCCCTTATTTTTCTTCTATTCTCCAACCCCTTCTACTATCCACTTCCTTAAGTGTGTGATAGTCATGTTGAAAATTATGAAAGGATCTTTTGTACCAGTCATGGATGGTTCTAGGGGAGCCATAGGCAGGTAGTATTCCCCTGTTTAGTTGTCTAGCCTTTTTGCCCCTCAAGGGGAACCTGAGGGTTGGACCATAACATACTCCAGACTTACCATGGCTAGTAACAAACATTTTGTACCCCTATTAGGACTTGACCAAGCTTGTTCCTACATCAAATAGGCCAACTGATTTAATTTCCCTGATTCCCAGACAACAGGGACCTCCTTTGACTCAATGCTCTACATCTCACCTCTAAACCAGTCCAAATCACCCATCCAGGTCATTACTCGACTTTCAGCAAACATTCCACATCTCCCAACATCCTCTACTTATCACCACCACTTTGCTTTCTTAATCTACTACATTAATCCTTCCTCCCTTATTATTACCTACTGCAATTAATGTCACCACCCTCTTTGATAAAAGGCCCCAACCATCAACTACCCCCACATCTACAAATCTTTTCAAGTACTCTGTTTAGCCCAGAAAAACAAGATAAATTTTTTATGATCCCCTTTTACAGCCCCCTACTCTGAAAACACTTTCCCTCTTCCAACAAAGCCTCCAAAAACAATTGAAGGTAAAATTTTCCTAATACTGTAGCTTACCCCAATTATTCCCGCCATGTCACAGTTACATCAGAAATCCAAGCTAAAGCATGTATCAACCTTGGAATGACTCACTCTGGTAAACCCATTCCACCCCAGCCACAGCCTCCACCCCTCCCTCATTTAGATACTTATTGCAGAAACTGTCTTCAGCTCCCTGATGAACTTCCCTGTTTACGACAAAGATTGGTCTACTTTGGAGACAACTGGCTACAACTTAGACTATGATGTATTATTAGTATATTGCTATGCCATTCCTCCTACAGGGGCTGCTGTAAGTCCCTACCACATATTGCCAAGATGTTTATATTGGCAGAGAATCCTCCTCTGCGTGACCATACTCAACTTCCGCCATCAACGTCAGAATTGTTGGCGTCTGAGAAGCATCTGCCAGAACACCAAATGTGCCCAACCTGATCATGATCGATCAAACTGCTTTGGCATCAAATGCACATGTGCCAGTTGTGGTAGTTTCCATAATATATTGTACAGGGGGCTGTCCTACTCCTACAAGTTTGAGTCTGAGGTGGCAATTCTCAGATTCAAACTTGGCCTCACTGAACATGAGGTCAGGCAGGAAGCCACATCTCTTACACCAAGATGACATACCTACACCTCATCCATCTTCTAATCTCTCTATTCTCCATTCCCTCAACACTCAAAGTAACTGCTGCCATCCATCCTAAGTTCCATATGTTCTTCCTACACCCCTTCCTCCCACTCCCTCCCAACACATCCCATTCCCCTCTACTTCATCTGCATCATCCTGATTTCCTTCCCAGTGATTACTTCCGTCTTCCTGCCTGGATACACATGTGACTGTTACAGCAACCCCTTTTCCCTGGATTCTCTCCTCCTGACATTTCTTCTGGAAGCTGATTGCCTTTAAACTCCTCTTATTGCAAGCCCCCTACCTAATCCTATTGACATCCTTGCAGAATCCCACTTTTTCCTTTCTTGAGAACCTTTGATCGAATCACCCTCTTGTTAATCCGTATCTTAGCACATTTTTCTCAACCTCTACTCTCACCCTCTGCTCCTTTCAATGTGCTGTACTATCCTGAATCTTCTATACGGAAGATTTTTGATGTTTAGCAAATGTAATCATTAGCTACCTGCATTTTTATCACTACTTTACAACTACACTCGTTTTCTAAAGTGCTGTATGATGTCTAGTATTTGTTATTTTGCTTTGTAGCTCATTAACCATTATTTCACAAAAAAAGTTCTCCCTAGTGTTGTCATTGG
>NW_027218187.1:5000-7500 GCF_042767895.1 Penaeus vannamei | reverse complement strand
ATATATATATATATATTAGTATATATATATATATATATATATATATATATATATATATATATATATATATTACACATATATCTTTTTAGTATTTTACAGTAACAAATGCATGTCAACAATTCTTGGCAAACGCATTTAAACTTGACGTATGAGTTCAAACACAAAACATTTTGTACCTCATCAACTTACTTAATTTGAAATTCTTTTAGGGATAAACTTGCTGATCAGTTTGATTCGAAATCTCTTTTCATCAGAACATTTTGACACCGATATGTTAGAATGAGATCCTGAGGTCATTCCTTTTTGCTTTGTTCTTATTAAGTTGTCATGGAAATGTATATATATGTATATATATATATATACACATAATATGTCTACCTCGAAAGGGAGGAAGTAGAATTCAGACAGGTAGACATATGTGTACGTATCTGTCTGTTTTTTTTATGTACCCTTCCACGTGCTTGTATACATGTCTATGAACATATAACCCCAATGAGGATAAAATAAGCACAGGAACAAAAATAACGAGTGAACAGTTTCCATTTCTTACTTAAATGCAATTATCTTGTACTTTGAACAAAAACGTTAGAGTTATAATTTCCTGTTCCTGTTCACAAACTGACTAAGCCATTTTTGTTGTATTTCTAAACGGGCAAAAATATTTATTTCCCTTTGTAGTGATGATAATACATTTCGCTTTATATCAGAAGACGAGTAATGAATGTTGCAGTAGTTGCCTGACACGCTGACTTTTTGAGTCTTATATGACCTTTGAGATATTTAAGAGAATGACATCTAACGATTTATGTATTTTCGCTCTTTTGGCTTGAAATATTGTGTTTGATCAGATGTACATACGCTAAAAAAAATAAAAGGAATTAAGAAAATAAAAGAATTATAACAAATAAGTACACACATATAGTATATACACAAATAAACACAAACAACAATCAATAAACAGATTAATGAATATGAAACAAATAACAATAAAAACAAATGCACACACACCCATAACACACACACACACACACATGCACAAACACACACACACACACACACATGCACAAACACACACACACACCAAAACCTACGAAGAAGAAAAAGTCTTACTTAAGAAACAAACACAAATACATACCCAAAGCAAGTATTTTTCCTCTATCCATCACCCCGTCTGGCTCCTATCCCTCGACCCATCTATCCCTCACAAGCCACGAATCCCTCTTGCCCTACGAAGCGCAAAGGGCAAGACGAATCCGAACGACCGCAAGCGACGTGTGAATTTATGGCGTTCGTAATAAACATCGAAAATCGGTGCGGAATATCATCGAGCGACTTAGGGAGGCCGCCGGGAAAATCTCTTCGCGTTACGGGATGGCTGGGGGAGAAGGAGGCGGAGGGAGGGAGGGAGGGAGGGAGACGGAGAGAGGGAGGGAGGGAGGGAGGGAGGCGGAGGAGGGAGGGAAGGGAGGTAAGTTGGGTAGGGGTGTGGGATGGAGGCGGAGGGAGGGAGGGAGGGAGGGATGGGAAGGAGGCGGATGAGGGAGGGATGTGGGATGGATGGGAGGAGGGAGGTGGAGGGAAGGAGGGAGACGGAGGGACGGGTGTGGGAATGTTGGGAGGCGGAGGGAGGGAGGGGTGTGGGATGGTTGGGAGGCGGAGGGAGGGAAAGGTGTGGGATGGATGGGAGGAGGGAGTTGGGGAGAGAGGGAGGGAGGGAGGCGGAGGAGGGAGGGAAGTTGGGTAGGGGTGTGGGATGGAGGAGAGGGAGGGTGGGAAGGAGGCGGAGGGAGGGGAGGGTAGGGGAGTGGGATGGATGGGAGGAAGGAGGTGGGGAGGGAGGGAGGAGAGAAAAGAAACTTGGGTAGGGGTGTGAGATGGTTGGTAGGAGGGAGGAAAGGAGGGATGGAAGATGGGTAGGGTTGTGGGGTGGATGGGAGGAGGAGGTGGGGAGGGAGGGAGTGAAGTCGACGTGGAAGAGAGGGTATGGGAAAATAAGAAGCCAGGAAAGAAAGAGGAAAGGGGTGAAGGGAGGGTAGGAAGCGAAAGGACGCTGGGAGGGAGACTGTAGGCAAGGGGAGGAAAGGGAGGGGAGGGGAGGGAAGAAGAGGGAAGGGAAGGAAAGGGAGAAGAGAAGAGGGATGGGGGGGGAGAGGGAGGAGGAGGGGAGGGAAGAGGAGAGAGAGGGAGGGAATAAGGGAGAAGGGAAGGGAGAGAAGAGGAGGGGAAAGGAGGAAAGAAGAGGGATGGGGACGGAAGGGAAGAAGAGGGGAGGGAATGGAAGGGGAAAAGAGGGAGGGTAGAGGAGAGGAGGCGAGGAGAGGGATAAGGGGAGGGAAGGGGAGGAAAAGGAAGGAAAGAAGAGGGATGGGGAAGGGAGGAGATAAGAGGGAAGGGAAGGAGAGGAAAAGGAAGGAAAAAAGGGGGATGGGGAGGGGAGGGGAAGAAAGGGGAGGGTTAAGGGAGCGGAGGCGAGGGAAGGGAAGGGAAAGAGACGAAAGAA
>NW_027218187.1:0-2500 GCF_042767895.1 Penaeus vannamei | reverse complement strand
TGTTGTTATTATCATTACTATAATAACAATATCATTCTTACTTTCATTCTTAGAACTATCGTTATCGTTATCATTATTGATATTGTTATTATCATTATCAATATCTTCACTTTTATTATTATTATCATTTTAACAATATTATCATTTCTAACATTCTTGCTACTATCATTACTAAAAACAATGGAAATGATGAGTGTAATGATAGTACTACCATTATTGCTATTCTTTGATTATCATTACTATTGATATTGGTATTACTATTATCATCCATTATTATCATTATCATTGTTATCATCATCACCATTATAGTCACGATTATCGTTGTCATTACAATTATTGCAGTCATTACTATTGATATTATCATTATTATTATAATTTTTTTTTATATAATTACTATCATAAAATAATTTCAATTTCATTATTATCATTATCATTATTATTATTTTCGTTGCCTTTTTTCTTGTCATTATTATCATAATCATTATTCTTATTATTATCATTGTTACATTTCATTATTGTTATTATTAACACAATTGTTATTTTTTCATTGTTGATATAATATTTGTTACAACTATCGTTAATATTATTGCCATTAGTATTATTATCATTTTCATTTTTAATGTTATTAGCTTCATTATCTATATAGTCATCTTCATTAAGGCTATCATTATCATTAGTAGCAGTACTATTTCTATTATCATTACTGTTATTGTTATCACCATCATCATTATCAATCTTCTTTCTTATTTTGTTATTTATATTCTTATTACTATTGTTATTGTTGCTATTGTTATTGTCATTATTACTATTATTATTATTATTATTATTATTATTGCTCTCATTGTTATTACTGTCATTGCTGTAACATTAATTTACTTACTATCATTATACTCTCATTCTCAGATCTATCTTTATTGTTATCATTATTATTGGTTTGATCATTATTATAATTATCTTCCTTTTTATTATTACTATCTTTATCAGTACAATATCATTACTGTCTTTATCAATAATTTATATTATTACTGCTATGGTAATAATAACAGTATGAACCATGATGATAACAACAATAAGAATCATTGTAACTATAGTCATTATTATCATTATTATCATAACTATCATTTTCATTATCGATGTTGTCATTGTTGTTGTTATCATTATATTATTTTGTTATTATTGTTATCAATATTATTATGATTATAATGGGTATTATCGTAATCATCATTATTATCATTATCATAATTATCATTATCATCTTTATTACTATTATCATCATTATAGTTCTCATTCGTGGCATTACCAGTAATATAAGTTCTAACATCATTATTGTTAATAATCTTCTTATCATCATTATAATTTTCCTTTCTATCATTAATATTATCATTATTACTAGTAGTAGTAGTAGTAGTACTGTTCTTATAATGATTACAATAATGATATGATAACAATGATAGTAAAAATATTAGCAATAATAATTATTATGATTTATTGTTATCATTGTTATTATCATTATTATTGTTATAATTGTTGTTATCATTATCATCATCATCAATGTCATCATCATTATTATTATTATCGTTATTATTATCATTGCTGATATTATTATTGTTATTATTATTATTATTATTATTATTATTATTATTATTATTATTATTATTATTATTATTATTATTATTATTATTATTATTACTATTATTATTATCATTATTATCATTATTATTATTGTTATTATTACTTTTATTGCTAACATAATTCCTATTATCATTATCATTGTTATTACAATAATAATCATTTGTTCTTAATTTAGTACCATTAGCATTATTTTCAATTATTATCAATGTCATTATCATCATTATTATCATTATCATTATTATCATTATCAATAACAATGATAATAATGATAATAATGATAATAATAATAATAATAATAATAATAATAATAATAATAATAATAACAATAATAATGATATTATTATTATCATCATTATCATTATTTCATTATCATTATTATTATTATTATCATCATATATCATCATCATCACTATTATCTTTATTATGATTTATGATATTAATAATTTTTAATATTATTATTCTTATCATTATTATTATTGTTGTTATTATTATTATTATTATTATTATTATTATTATTATTATCATTATCATTATCATCATTGTTATTATTATTATTTTTTCATTATTATTGTTATTTCTATTATCATTATTATTATTACAATTATTATTATCATTATCATTATCGTTATTATTATTACAATTATCATTATCATTGTTATTATTATTTTCATTATCATTGTTGTTATCATCCTTATTTTTGTTGTTATTATCATTATTATTATTATCATTATCATCATTACTATTATTATTAATAATATTATTATTATCATTATTATTGTTTTTTTTATTATCATTATTATTATTATTATTATCATCATCATCAGAATCACTATTCTTTTTATAATTTCACAATCGTTGTTTTTATTAT
>NW_027218183.1:15000-20000 GCF_042767895.1 Penaeus vannamei | reverse complement strand
ATTTTAGGCTGATGTTGCTTGTGATCAGCATCGCCCTTTTTGTAATATCATTTTACTTGTTACATGAATTGCTTAACGGACTGCAAGGCCAAATTCGTCCAGGTATAATATTGCGCTTCATTTTAAGCACTGAAATTATTTTATTTCTTATGAAGAATTGCATTTGGAGGGGAAAGGCTTTGGCCATATAACCTGAGGTAATCTGTTGATTCTCAGCAGAAGAGAGGGCAGTTTAGTTTCTTGGCGGAGATTGTCAAATCTGCTCCATCTGGATGAAGCAAGTATAGTCCTCACGGCTTTATTTTGAATAGTTTCGAGCGCGGTCTGTTGTCTGATCGTTAACTGCAGCAGAGCTAATGCTAAGTAGTCAATCATGGACCGAGAGGCAGGAGTGTAAAAAGTGCGCGGGGCGTGATCGCCAGTTCCCATTTTACTTGATGCAAGGCAATTCACTACGAATATTCTGGGAGGAGTTTGTTTAACAGATATTCCTGAGATGAGCATTATCATCCTGAACTCTGGAAAATATCCCTAAACACTTGAGGGGACCCATTCAAGTAGAGTTTGTTGATGATAAGTGGATGAGTTGTATCTTTTCCAGGGAAGACGGTAGCTTTGGATTTATCTGCATTAATTTGGAGTCCCAAGGCGTGACATTTTTCAGAAAGGAGATCTAGAGCGTGTTACGCATTAGTCTGTCTGTTATTACCCTGTATTACAATCTGAATGTCATCTGCATATGCATATAGTCTAGCTAACTCATTTATGATAGTGTTGAGTAGAACAGGACTTAAAATGTCTCCTTGAGGGGCACCTTTTCCAAAAAATTGTGGATGTGAGAGGTGAGCTTGAACGATTGGAGAGAATAATCTTTAATCCATATAAGTAATCTCCCTTTTATTCCACTGCCTGCAGGACAGTTCAGTGTTGTAATTGGGTAAGCTACATCATAATATGAGATCGGGAAGAATAGGGAATGGAGGAAAGGAGAGGGGGAGTGGAGAAGAGAATAGGAGAGATAAAAGAGATAAGTAAAGGGGGGTGGATTAGAGTTAAGGATAGGGAGAGGGGAGGAGAAGGAAAGAGCAGGAGAGATGAGGAAAAGGGGAAAGAATTAGAGGTAGATGCAGCGGGCTCCGTCAATGCGACTTCAAAGCGAGGCTATGTCATCAGTTCCAACTCAAAGATTGGATAGAATGGGAGTTTATGTAGTAGTGTTTTGAAGATAGTCCTTTCAGCCGTTTTAGTACGACACCTGGTTAGCGACATGGGACGATAAGCGTTCCAGGACATGTTAATTAATGATAGATACTGTAGTAATGCATTGTGTTCTGGGCAGTTCATCATTTGATGTTATGTTGTCTCTTCCGGGGATGTATTGCAGTTCTTTGTTTATAATTAACTCAATATTTGATATTTGTACATCAGTCTTGTTGAATGCGTTTATTGAATATCATGTTGGATTTCATTTGTTGAGTTAAAGAGCGTGCTAAGGGAGATTTAGTGAGGAAGCTCTGGTTGTAAAGAGTTTAGCTAATCTGTTCGCGTCTTCTAGAGCTTTTGGGTGTAAGGCTTATCTTTTAATTGTTTGGCCTGTGACTGTTTATTTGTTTCCACATGTCTCCACACATTTAAAGCTTCCACATATCTCCACACATTTAAAGCTAGCTGGTCTGGAAGATGCCTTAATTGATGCAGTATGCCGTTGCTTACTTTAAATTATATTTTTCCGGGGTAACCTCTTGCAATTACCCGAGGATCTCTACCTACACGGGGTTCTTACGTTGTTCCTCCACTACTGTACTTTCCGAGCCTTAAGTATGCACTATTTTACAGCCACTGTTCTACTCAGGAGGCCAGGTACATGATGGGAAGCATTGTATTTCAACTCGTACCGGTAAAAAGAAAGCTGGGACCATTTTGTCATCCTAACCAAGTTGGTGAAGCTTAAATATATAAATGAAAGGTCTGTAGTCGGGTTACTTAATAAATGGACAGCCATACATGTGAGCATCAAAGTGTCTGACCGCCTCCACCACTGCTAGGGCCTCAGAATCAACCTCTCTGAGCTTACGTGAAAAATGAGCAGTGGCATGTGGGGCTACTGCCACATCCTGTTGCATCAGACATCCTCCGATGGTGATTTGGGATGCGTCCGAGCGCCTCAAACGGGAGGGTAAAATCGGGCTTCCCCAAGACTGGTGCAGATATTAGCCGCTTTTAGTGCTTCTAATACCCTTGGGTGCTCTTCCTGCTATTGAAACTATCGACCCTTCCTGGTGATAAATATTAGAGAATCAGCAGTCTCTACATTCCTGGGGATGTGTGGGGGCTTTATTCCTTTGACATCATGTGGGGCCTCCGTCTTGCTGATAGCTTCTACTTCTGCAGGGTCTGGTTGCATCCCCACCTTTGCTATCGAAAAGCCCAGAAACTTGAACTCATGGGTGGAAAAACACGATTTTTCTTAATTCAAAAATCCAGTTTTGTTTAGTAAGTCTAGAATTTCTTCTAAGTGCTCTAAAGGATCTACAAAAGTACGGGAATACATGACCACGTTGTCAAGGTAGGCTAATACATGCCTTCCCATGACTAAAGCCAAGACTGTTTTCATTGCTTTTTGAAATGTTGACATGGCTACGGCAAGCAATCTGCGGTCATGTGAAAAAGCAGTCTTAGGCCGGCCTCCAGGGTCTATCTCAACTGTCCGGTGGGCGGAGCGAGCATCTGTGAACCACTGTGTGTTATGGAGGTCGTCAAGGGCTTGGTCTGTGTGGGTCACTGGATATGCATCACCTATTGTAACCTTGTTTAAGTTTCTGGTCTATACAAAACCTTATTTGTTCGTCCTTTTCACATACCAGAACTACTGGAGAGAGCCAAGGCGACTGTGATGGCTCTATAATACCCTCGGCCGGCATTCTGTCACACTCCACATAGCTCTGGCATGCTCAGGTAAGCGCCAATGACGTGTTCTTATTGGTGTCTCATTGGTGGTCACTGTTTTAAAACAACTCGATAATTCACTGCATTTCTCCAGGACAGATTTCAAATATTTAGACTTTTCGTTACGTTTCTTATGTCTTTCTGTGGTTCCTTTAGCACAAAACCTAGACTTACTTTAGAGAAAATGGTGTATTGATCATCTTATTAGCCAAAATCTCGGGTTCCATCAAATTCGTTGGTCATCATCATCTGCAAAAATCATCCTCACGTATATCCAGGGAGATCGAATAAATATCTCCCTATGAAGGAAAATTCGGGTTCTCATGGACTCCATTTCTGAAGCTAGATTCAGGATGATATATTTGTTCTACAGGTTCAGCCTTGGCAAAAAAAAAAAAAAAAAAAAAAAAAAAAAAACATACCTTTTCTTATTGTCACTATCCTAGGCTTTCATTCACCGTCCATACTTTCAACTTGTCCTGCCGAATGACATATAGAATGTCCATTGCTCCAGAAATACACTCCTCAGGGGATCCAGTCTGATCACACCTTCCAGACTCAAAGACACCACGGCGGGGAGGACAGTTTCATCACTCTCCTCTTTCTTTCCACTTGCCCGCATAATGGCACGTCTTGCAATGTCCTTTCCTTTCCTGGAGTGGTGGTTCCCTGGATTACATGTGCCTCTCGCGATAAAGCACCAGAAAGCCACAAATTACCCACAAATAAAATTCACGTTTGTCTTTAGCAACAACAATTCTATTGCAAATTTTTTAAAACAGCCTACGAAATGTCACACCAACTTATGTTCTAATGTTGTTTACTTATTTACCTGTCCTGACTGCCAAGTCAGGTACGTGGGCTCAACCTCACGATGGTTACACCACCGCATATTGGAACATAAAGGTTTGTCATTTTGCACTGGACTTCCACTGAGCAGACCATCGTTCTCGGCCATAAGAGAACACTCTCACAAACACTCACATCCTTTCTCTAAAACAGATTTCCATATACTAGCCTCACACTCATCCCGCCAAGACCTCATTATCTCGGAGTCATTGCTGATTCGAAAGATGAAACCCGAGCTGAATAACACAATTACCGCAACCACCTTGTTTACCAGCTAGACACTTCTGACTACTGACTTTCACCCAGATTGGTTAGTTTTGCATATTGTCATTTCTATTTTTCTGTATATATATATATTTCGTGTGTATATTGTATTTTCACAGTTTTTGCTCTGTCATTTATGTTCTTTTATTTACGTTTTTGTATTATGTCTAGTTTAAATGTAGAGAACCAAACCAATTAATGAATTTGTCTAATTGCAATTTTTCTGGTTCATTATTACAGCACTGATGATGAAGATTTGATTAATCTTCGAAACGTCTGATTAATAAACATGAAACTATTCACGGCGGTGTTAGTCTACCTCTTCGTTTTGACTGTTCGACGCTTAAGTGGCAAACCTGTAACGACCTATATATATATATATATATATATATATATATATATATATATATATATATATATATATATATATATATATATGCATGTATATATATATATATACATATATATATATATATATATATATATATATATATATATATATATATATTTAAAGAAAAAAAACTGTGGAAGAACATATTCCCAGTCTGTATTTTTATGAAATAATGGGCTGTTTATTATTAAATTTGCGGCACCTCTCCACGAAGGTACTTTGAGGTAGTGACATTTCCCCCACTGTAGATACAACTTTCTACTTCCTGATTTCTTTTCAGGACTTGTGCAGCGGGAATTTCAGTTCTGAAAATGATTGGCGAATCTCTCCCGGGGAGAAACTTCATTAGTATTTGGAGTTACGCTATTCTGCTGCTTTATTATATTTTCTGAACAGATTTCTTGTGTCCAAATCCTGTGCAAGTACTTTTAATCCGTTGATTTAACGTTGCAGTTCATCATATACTTTAATTTCCATGTTTCCAGCAACAGGTTCCCCATTAAGTCATTGTCTTTTTAGTGAATCTGCAAAACAAGCTGTGATATCTTTA
>NW_027218183.1:0-2500 GCF_042767895.1 Penaeus vannamei | reverse complement strand
ACGCCCCCTGCACCGACATCGACGATGATTGTGTAACGCTCTATCCTGCCGTGAATACGTGGTGGAGGTTTTGTTTCCTCGGCGGGGGTTGGGGGGCGGCAGCCCTCCCCAGGGGGGGTCGCAGGGGGCGCAGCCCCCTGCAATGAAAAGTTATATGAATAACCATGGTTATTATGGAAAGTTATGTGAATAACTATGGTTATTTTCACTGTGCGTTATATTATTACTGCTATTTAAACCCGCATTTTCCCTGGAACCTTTCATGCCCTCCCCTGCTATCGGGGCCGAGTTTCTCGCTAACGGGGGGTTAGCGCGCAATAAAACTATATATTTGCAATGTGGAGAGTGAGAGGAATCCAACGATACCAAAATCGTCGATATCGGTCATGCGGACGTAATATAGAAAATTATATATATATATATATATATATATATATATATATATATATATATATATATATATATATATATATATATATGTGTGTGTGTGTGTGTGTGTGTGTATGTATGTATGTATGTATGTATGTATGTGTGTATGTATTTATTCATATATAAAGATATATACAAATTATATATATATATATATATATATATATATATATATATATATATATATATATATATATATATATATATATATATATATATATATATATATGCATTTATGTATTTATGCATGTATATATCATTTGTATGTATCTTTATATATGTATATATATACATATACACATACATATATATATATATATATATATATATATATATATATATATATATATATATATATATATATATATATGTATATATATATATATATATATATATATATATATGTATGTATATATATATATATCCTTTGTATATATTTTCATATAGAAATATATATATATATATATTTTCATATATATATATATATATATATATATATATATAAATATATATATATATATATATATATGTATGTATATTTATATTTATATATATATATATATATATATATATATATATATATATGTATGTATATATATATATTTTTTCATATATATATATATATATATATATATATATATATATATGTATATATATATGTATATGTATATATATATAAATATATATATATATATATATATATATATATATATATATATATATATATATATATATATATATATATATGTATACCCACACACACACACACACACACACACACACACACATACATATATATATATATATATATATATATATATATATATATATATATATATATATATATATATATATATATATATATATATGTATATATATATATTCAATATTTCCTGTGTATGTTTTATTCTTCGTCGCAAACATTCAAGAATTCGGCTCATCCGATCTCACATATTTTTCTCATGCCTAAAATTTTCATGTTCTCCGTGTTATTAGGATTGATTCCATTAGTGTCACTATTCCTATGATTGCTAATATCATAACATAGATAATAATGCGTGTAATTGAAAAAAAGTTCACCCGAAATTCTTTAAAAGGGGGAAAATGGTAAGGCCAAGTAGGCCTATGGGAAGCGACCCCGGCCCAGACTTGTATAAACAATATTTGTATAAACAAGGCCTAATGGCAGTGCACGGTGCGTATGTAGGCCTCGCAGCGTCACTGGGTTTACGGGCAATTCATGAAAAGCAACGCACCTGGTGAGGGTTCCCTTCCTGGCAGCCCACTTCGCGTTGAACCACTTGCCCCAAAACACGACCACTCTCGGCTTCCTGCGGTCCTCGAGGACGACCTTCTCTCGGGCGACTCCCACACTCTCAAGCTTCTGCGTTGCGTTTTGGAGGAGGAAGGACTGGTTTTGGACTTGCTGCATCACTTCGCTATCCCATTCCACGACCAAGTAGTTGTAGAAGCCCACCGCCAGTGTCACAGCAACGCAAAGGACGAAGGGACACTTTACGGAGGAGAACTGCGGCAATAACTGAGACATCTTTCACTGTGGCTCTGACCTCTGCTATTGACCTGCCTCACTAGTTTCTTTTGGCTATTGATTGCAAATAAACTAATGAATATGTGAAGACTATGGCATGCAGACACCTGCGTGTGTGCGTGATTTCATTTGCTTTGTTGTCATCGGTCATTCCTTTCCTGCACGTTTACAGTTCATTAATGTTCGTGAAAGAATATTTAACTGTTGATAAATGATTCATCAAATCGGACAATTACTCTCTGCGATAAAGGCTGTGTTAGCGCAATCAGTGTGCTGTGAACCGAGGACGGAGAACACACGTTATTAGCGGACGCTGTTTCCCAAACGCATGACCATGAGGGTCTGGAGAATGCCCGGCGGTCCACGCAGACACACATCCAGTCGTCAAAGCAACAGAGTCCGCGCTGATAAACAACATAATTAACGATTGTTTACAGCGATCGGACGGCGACACGAAGAGCTTCCACGAGGCGCCCTTATCTCGTCCCCTCTCACGCGCACGCGCACGCCTTTTTTCCCTTT
>NW_027218180.1:20000-21422 GCF_042767895.1 Penaeus vannamei | reverse complement strand
CACGACAATTTCCGTCGCATTCTTCATGAAAAAGAAGTGCATTTCTTCAAACAGGTGAACATTACCAACATCGGAGGTCAAATGATGACCACGCAAATGAAAAAGCGCGGGCTGTCATTATACGATGATAAACGTTGGTATGTAAATGCCTACAAATCGCTAGCATATGGTCATCCGAACATTAAACACCTTCCTGAAGCAGCAGAGAGCGAAGAGGGGAGGAGGAGGAGGAGGAGGAGGAAGCGGGAGGAGAATTCGTGTCTGTGTCATTTTTATTTGTATCCTTCAACATGTCGCGCAGTACTCCATACTTCTGTTTTAAGGAGAACTTCCTGGATCTCTTTGCTCACCCTGCAAGAATAATAATTGCAGGAGTCACTAATTCGGGAAAGACGCATCTCACCACAAAAATTTTTGTGCACTATCAGAAACAGTTTGATTGTACAATTGTATTCGGGAGTGAATCTCATCCGCTAGAAAAGAAACCTTTTTGTCTGACAAACTGATTGTTAACAAAGACATTATAGATCCCATCAATCATAAGACAAAACAGACTGACCGCATATTATAGATACTGGATGATTGTTTTATAGAAGCAGCTAATAATGACATTGTAAGTAATATATCTTTACAAAGGGACGACACGAAAACATATCTGTCGTACTCCTCGTTCAAAATGTATTTATGAAAGGGAAGGATAGCCGTAACATTTTACTAAATACCTCTCTCTCTCTCTCTTTCTCTCTCTCTCTCTCTCTCTCTCTCTCTCTCTCTCTCTCTCTCTCTATATATATATATATATATATATATATATATATATATATATATATATATATATATATATATATATATATGTATGTATGTATATATATGCATACATAAACCTATATGTGTGTGTGTTTAATAGTGGAGAGAAATACTGATTAGTATGCATATATGTACGGAAAGTCCTACAGTCATACACGCATGTAAATGCACACACACGTTCACATAAATATAGAGCAAGACCTGCTTACAACCACCGCTAAAGCATGAGTAGTGTTGCTAGACAAGTGGCTCTACTAAGCGTCAAGCATGAAAAAAAAATCCGTCCAACTTCAATAATTTTCCGCAATAAACATTTTTATTCAGTATATCAACCTTGACATCTTTACAAAGTATATTTTCTCCTAGATGCATATATATTGCTATCAGCGATATACCCATTTCCATATATATAATAGCATAAAGTTGAAAATAAAAGTCACTGAATATATAAGCAAAAGGATGTTATTCGATTTTTTAAAAAGTCCTTTCAAGAACTGTCAGGTGGCATGCTTCTATCCATACAATAATGACATTTGCCTTAATCACAAAGATGCAGTGAATAATGATGATAACAATAACCTTAGTAACAGCAAAAAGGCCTCATGGATCACCTAG
>NW_027218179.1:2500-7500 GCF_042767895.1 Penaeus vannamei | reverse complement strand
TTCATCTTCGTTAAAAAGACTTTGCGTTCCCCTCTTTGCGTCGTGGAAGGAAGACCATGATTAGCGAGAGTGAGCGAAAGGAGGGGAAGAAGGGGAAGGAAAGGAAATATATGTGGAGGTGAAGAAGGCGTGGATTGGAGGGGAGACAGAGGAAGAGAGAGAGGGTGTTGATAATGAGGATGGAGAGGAGGAGTGGGAGGAGAAAGAGGGGGATGGGGTGGGGTGGGGGAGGAGGAGAGGAGAAGAAGAGATGAGGAGGGAGTATGAGGAGAAAGGAGAGGATAGGGGAAAAAGAAGGAGGAGGGAGGTGGAGGAGGTAAGAGGAGAAAGGAGTAGGAAGAGAGGAAAGGAGAAAGTAGTAGGAGGAAAGGAGGGAAGGGGGAGGAGTAGAAAGAGGAGGAAAATGAGGAGAAAAAAGGGTGAAAGAGAATGAGGAAGAAGAGAAGGAGGAGAAGGAAGAGGAGAAGGGGCAGAAGGAAGAGGAGGGAGAGGAGGTAGTGTTTATATAGTATTTCAGTATATCCATAATTTTTTTTTCAAACTGCTTTTTTTCTTTTTTTTCATCTCTCTTTTTCTGTATCACTTTCTATTTTATCTTTATTTCTATCTTTTTTTTATTCGACATCTGTTTTCGAAACCCGTGGGTAATCGTCGACACAAATAATCCGAAAGCGACATCTAAAGAATATATTTCGTACCAAATCTGCTACAAAGAATTCCTTTACGCTCGTAGTAACATAAAGAAAAGACTCGAAAAATTCTGAACGTGAACTAAAAAAAAAAAAGTTCAGGAGGTTAGATATAAAGAATAAAAGACAGGCAAGAACAAGGAAACGAAAATAGTTATGTAAGGAATATATTGCGTCGATAAAGTTTGGCGGTCTTAATTGAATCATGAAATAGGAGGAGTATAATTTTCCCAACGGCCAGTAAGAATAAAAAGAAAAAGTTCCAAAATACAGAGTTAGAAAAAAGAATAGATAGTGAAAATGTGGATAATGGTTTCCAGGTTACAAGGATTGAAAAGATAACTTGGGATTAGAAACGATTTTCGGAAAATTCAAATTCTTCGCCGGCGTAACGGTTACTTTCACCGGGAAAAAGAAAATGGCGACCACAAAGGAAACGATAAAAATCCTCTAACAAAATTACTTAAGTCACAAATTCCCTTTTATTTGGAGTGGGATGAAGATAGGAAAAAGAGATTCTTCCATTTTGTGATATGGGGAAAAAAACGGGTTTTATTCTTAACTGATTTGAATATTCTTTACGGCTTAACCTGAGAGAATGACCGTTACGATCTTTGCTGATTTAAGTAATCCTACATATATCATATATTTTTACGAATTTTTATTTGTTAAGAAATAGTGAAAGCATGATAGGAGAAGTGCACAAAGAACATGAACAGATAGGTTAATATAATCATATTTATATAAATACTCAATATAATAACAACTCCTACGTTGATGATTAGCATGATAATCAATAAAATAATAGTTAACATGATAAAGAATATGATAGGATAACACAAATAGTACACTTACAACGAACCAAATAGATAACACGTCAGCCAAGCAACTTAAAAGGAATATGACATCAAGAACGCATTTATCCACTCAAAATACCCGTCTCCTTTCATATTTAATGACGTCATCTCACAACCTCCTTCATATCCTCTCATCACACGCCAAAACATCTCTAAAAAAAAAGATACTAAGAGAAAAAAAAGATACATTCACCCATCACACAGACACACGAAAAATTATTTATATTTAACCTCCTGTTATTGTTAGTGTCCGCAAGACCTCATACGTCTCCTGACTGGTTTTCTCTCATTAAACACTCTTCAAAGTTTATTTATCCCAATTCCTCTTTAAAGTTCTTGCTTTCAAATTCGAGTTCTGTTTTTTGTTTTTTGTTTTTTTTTCTGTCTTTGTTTGCCTTGAACACGTGACTGAACAAAGTCTATGAACTCGATTTCTCGCAATTCTCTCTCTCTCTCTCTTTTTGTTTTTGTTTTGTTTTTGCAAATCTGCTAAAATGCTTGACGCTCTTTATTCTCTAACTATTCAGCGTTACTCCGTCTACTACTTTTTTTTTCTTCTTCTTCTTCTTCGTCTTCTATTTTTATCTTTGATTTTTTGTACAATGTGTCTTTGGGTGTTTGTTTTTCGTCTTGTTTTTCTTTCGTCTTTTGTATTTTTCTCTTTTCTGTTTTTCTATGATTTAATTCTTTATTGCTTCTCTGTCTCTTATACTTCCTTTCTTTGGACGTCTTAGAGGATTTGTATCTGAAGTACTTACCTAACCTAAGTTTATTTTTTTTATTTTCTTCTATTTTCTCTCTCTTTCCTCCTCCTCCTTCTTTCACATTCTTTCATTCTCCCTTTTTCTTTCTTCCCGAACGATCTAAGGAAAAGCGTCTTCCAATTACCCACTAGGGACGCCCACCCACCTAGTCAGTCCGCTTGTGCCACTTCCCTGACCCACCCAGGCTGACCCACTCACCTGGCCCACGCGTCTAATTCACCCACCTGACTCGACCAATCTAACCCACCTAACCTAACCCACTTGGCCCTACTTTAACTTTCATCACGCCCATCTTAATATTCCAAATCCAAACTTCAATAATCAGCTAACTTGTCCAACCTAACCCACTCAGCCTAATCTAACCCACCCAACCCAAATTATCCAGCCTAATCCACTCAACCTAACCCAAGAACTTAACGTAACCTAACCCACCGAACCTAACTTATCCAACCTAACCCACTAACCTATCCTATCCTCACCTAACTCACCCAGCCTAACTTATCCAACCGAACCCACAAACTTAACCCACCCAACCTAACCTAACCCACCTAACCTAACTTATCCAACCTAACCAAACCTAACCCACCCAGCCTACCCCCCTCACCCCCCCGCCTGACCCACGACCTAGTCCTCCCTTCGTTCTCCGCCCCTAAAAGACCGCTAATCCCCTCCTGATCTCCACCCACCCGAACGCAATTTAACGAGAGAACCCACCACGCCCTCTCCCTCTCCCCCGCCCTCTCCCCCATCACACCCTCCCCCCTCCCTCTCCCACCCTCCTATCACGCCCTCCCTACATCCACCACTCCCTTTCCCCCTCCCTCGCCTCGCCACATCCCCACACGCCCTCCCCCCCTTTCCATACTCTCCCCTCCCCCCATCACACCTCTCTCCCCTCTCCCCTCGCTTTCTTCCCTACATCCACCACTCCTCCCCCTCCCTCCCCCTTTCCTCGTCGCTCCTTCCCTTTCCCTCGCCTCCCCACGCCCACCCCCTCCCAACACCGTCCTCACGCCCATCCGCCCACTCGCTCGCACGCCCGTGATCTAGATAATTCAAAACCCCACCGTCTCGTAAGGTCTATAGATCTGCCATTAGTCTGTCTACGGTTCGCTGAATTTTTGAAACGATTATTATTGGTCATGGTTTATTATCCCCCCCTCTCTCCTATCTCCCTTCTTCGTTCGTCTTCCCCCTTCGCTATCTCCCTTTTTCGCTCCTCTCCAGGTGTCTTCATCCGCCCTCCTTTCTTCATTTCTCTTTATTCCCTCATTCTCTTCACTTTCCTCATATTTCTTCATTATCCCATTTCCTCATTTCATTCACTTCTCTTCATACCCTCATTCTCCTCACTTTCCTAATTTCTCTCAATTTCTTCATTCTCCTCATTTCCTTCACTTCTCTCTATTCCCCCATTCTCGTCATTTTCTTCATCTGTCTCCATTCCTCCATTCTCCTCACTTTCCTCATTTCTCTCCATTCCCTCATTCTTATTTGCCTCACTTCTCTCCATTCCCCCATTCTCCTCTTTTCTCTCTTTTTATTTCTTCAACCTTCTCTCTCTCTCTCTCTCTCTCTCTCTCTCATCCTCTTCCTCCTCTTTCCCCCTCTCATTCTTTCCTCCATCCATTCTAAACACCCCTTCCCCCCTCCCTCAAAAAAGCAAAAAAAAAAAAAAAAAAAAAAAAAAAAAAAAAAAATGAAAAAAAAAAAAAAAAAAAAAAAAAGAAAAATAGTAGAAAAAAAAGTAAAAAAAAGTAAGGAGTCACCTTAACGACTTTGATTTCCTCCCCGGGGTCCAATAAGTGTGTTTGAGAAAGTCGACCCTTACTTCAAGTGTGCTTGGTTAGGCAAGGAGGAGGAGGAGGTGGTGGTGGAGGAGGAGGTGGAGGGAGGAGAGGAGGTGGAGGGAATAGGGTGGAGGGAGGAGGAGGGAGGAGAAAGAGGAGGAGGGAGGAGGAGGAGGAGTGAGGAGGAGGAGGTGGAGGAAGAGGAGGAATTGGAGGAGAAAGAGGAGGAGGAGGAAGAGGAGAGGAAGGAGGAAGTGGTGGTGGAGGAGGTGGGAGGAATAGGAGGAGGAGGACGGCTTGAGAGAGAGGTGGAGGAGGGGGAGGAGGGAGGAGGGAGGAGGAGGGAGGAGGAGGAGGAGGAGGAGGAGGAGGAGGAGGTGGTGGTGGTGGAGGTGGAGGAGGATAGGAGGGAGGAGAAAGAGGAGGGAGGAGGAATAGGAGGAGGAGGAGGGAGGTGGCGGTGGAGGAGGTGGGAGGAATAGGGAGTGAGGGAGGAGGTGGAGGGAGGAGAGGAGGAGGAGGAAGAATAAGAAGGAGAAGGAAGGAGGAGGAGGAGGAGGGAAGAAGAATAGAGGGAGGGAGGAGACGGAAGAGGAAGGAGGAGAGGGAGGAGGTGGTGGTGGAGGAGGTGGAGGAATAGGAGGAGGGAGGAGGAGGTGAAGGAGGTGGAGGAGGAGGAGGAGAAGGGAAGAAGAGATGGTGGAGGTGAGGAGGGGAGGAGGAGGAGGTGGAGGGAGGGAGGGAGGAAGAAGAAATGAGGAGTCGTGGAGGAGGAGGAGGAGGAATGGTGGAGGAGGAGGAGGAGGTGGAGGGGGTGAGGAATAGGAAGAATAGAAGGAGGAGGAAGATGAGGATGAGGGGGAGGAATAGAGTGAGGAGGAAGAAGAAGAGATGGTGGTG
>NW_027218178.1:17500-21278 GCF_042767895.1 Penaeus vannamei | reverse complement strand
CTAACTAACTAACCAACGCTACCAAAAGCATAACCTCTTTGGCGGAGATAATGATGATGAAAATATAAGCAACGATGATGATAACATTAGCAATGATGATGAAAATAAAAGCAATGATGATGATAATAATAGCAATAATGATGAAAATAAAAGCAACGATGATGATAACAAAAGCAATGATGATGATGATAGCAAAAGCAATGACGATGAAAATAAAAGCAACGATGATGACAACAAAAACAATGATGATGATAACAAAAGCAATGACGATGAAAATAAAAGCAATGATGATGATGATAACAAAAGCAATGACGATGAAAATAAGAGCAACGATAATGATAATAGCAATGATGATGTAAATTACAATAGCAATGACGATGAAAACAAAACCAACGATGATGATGATAACAAAAGCAATGACGATGAAAATAAAACCACCGATGATGATAACAAGAGCAATGACGATGAAAATAAAAGCAATAATTAAAATAAAACCAACGATGATGACAACAAAAGCAACGAAGCCGACGGCAACACGACAACAAGAGGAGCAGCGAGGCAGAAATACCTCTGAATTATGAGGTCTTCTCTTATCGCCTCCTCTCATTTCTCGTCTTATCTGCGCCGACTTGGGGGAGTTTGGGCGGTTGGTGTCTTCGGGGCAGGATGCAAAAGTTCTTGGCTCTTTAGGGAAGGCAAATTCATACTCTTCTTGTGACGGAAGTACATTGAAACTTGAGAGAAAGGGATGGAGACGGTCGCTGGGTGTCGGTGGTGGAGGAGGAGGACGAGGTCTCGAGACGGGTTGCGCTTTTCTCCGTCTTGGTTTTCTCTGTCTTGCTTTTCTTTCTCCGTCTTGCTTTTTCTCAGTCTTGGTTTTCTCCGTCTTGCTTTTCTTTCTCCGTCTTGCTTTTCTCCTCCGTCTTGGTTTTCTCCGTCTTGGTTTTCTCCGTCTTGATTTTCTTTCTCCGTCTTGCTTTTCTCCTCCGTCTTGGTTTTCTCCGTCTTGGTTTTCTCCGTCTTGCTTTTCTCTGGCTTGCTTGCTTTTCTCCGTCTTGCTTTTCTCCGTCTTTTCTAGTGTCTGCGCGTGTGTGTTTGGATTTTTTTTCGTGTTCGTTATGTGTTTTTTATTTTATTTTTTATTTTTGGGGGGGGCTTTTGTTTCTATCTTTTCTTATATTTTTTCCTATGTGGTTGTCTTCGTCTCTCTGTATCAACCTGTATGTCCCTTTGACGTCTCTGTCTTTCTCTCTCACTTTCTCTCGTTTTCTTTCTCAATCCCCCTCTTTCTCTCTCTCTCTCTCTCATTTTCTCCCCCCACTCCTCTCCTTCGCTCTCTCTTTATTTTCTTATCCCACATTCAGTCTCTATCTGTCTCCTCCCCCCTACTCTCTCTCTCAATCCCATCTGTCACTCTGTCACCATATCCCTTTTCTTTCTCTCTATCCCTCTCCTTCCTCCTTTTCCCTGTATCTCCCCCCCCCTTCACCTTTATCCTCCTCTTTCTCTCTATCTCTCTCCTTCCTCCTTCTCCCTGTATCTCCCCCCCCCCCCTCACCTTTATCCTCCTCTTTCTCTCTATCCCTCTCCTTCCTCCTTCGCCCTGTATCTCTCCCCCTACCCCTTCACCTTTATCCTCCTCTTTCTCTCTCATCCTTCTCTCTCCTTCCTCCTCCTTCTCCCTGTACCTCCCCCCACCCCTTCTCATTCCTCCTTCTCCCTGTACCTCCCCCCACCCCTTCTCATTCCTCCTTTCCTCCCTGTACCTCCCCCCACCCCTTCTCATTCCTCCTTCTCCCTGTACCTCCCCCTACCCCTTCTCATTCCTCCTTCTCCCTGTACCTCCCCCTACCCCTTCTCATTCCTCCTTCTCCCTGTACCTCCCCCCACCCCTTCTCATTCCTCCTTCTCCCTGTACCTCCCCCACCCCTTCTCTCATTCCTCCTTCTCCCTGTACCTCCCCCTAGCCCCTTCTCATTCCTCCTTCTCCCTGTACCTCCCCCCCACCCCTTCTCATTCCTCCTTCTCCCTGTACCTCCCCCCACCCCTTCACCTTTATCATCCCTCCCTCCTCTCCTCTCCCCTCCCTCCCCTCCTCTCCCTCTCTCGCCAATTTCCCCGGCATTTAACTGCAAGAAACTGATAACACCTCCTCTCTCCCAGTCCCTAGTTCACATGCAAATTCATAATCCATTTAATATTAAGCGCTGTGCCGTCACTCCCCGATTCTCTCGACCGATAATTAAGCCTGAGCTACTTGTCACTGTGCCAATGTACACACTTGAGGTGTGGGTGGGGTGGCAGCAGCTGGGGTGGGGGGGAGGGGAGGGGTGATGGAAAGGGGGGTGGGGGTGGGAGAGGATATGTGGTTGGGGGGGGGAATGGGTTCGCCGGGGTTGGTGGGGTTGTTTTTTTCTCGATATTATGTGCGCACATGTTCATGATAAAACCACACAGACATACTGTACAGTGAATCTGTGCACTTGGGTATACGTATTCACTTACATGTGTATCTTTTATATGCACACACACACACACACACACACACACACACACACACACACACACACACACACACACACACACACACACTCACGCACACACACACACACACACACACACACACACACACACACACAGATATATAGATATATATATATATATATATATATATATATATATATATATATATATATATATATATATATACATATATATATATATACATACATACATATATATATATATATATATATATATATATATATATATATATATATATATATATATATAGAGAGAGAGAGAGAGAGAGAGAGAGAGAGAGAGAGAGAGAGAGAGACAGAGACAGAGACAGAGAGAGCGATATATAGATATACACACACACATACACATACACATGTAAGTATATAATCTGTAAATCCACGTTTATTCATTTATGTTAATATCCATACCCTGAGATCATAAATCGCCTCCTGACACTCAGCTAATCTGCATACTTGAACTCTCCGATTTAAATCATTTACAAGAAACACTTACAAGTACTGGAGCTTCTACAATGCTCAGCTGATTTCCATTAAGAAGAATTCAAACTTTTTCCCTCGTATCACAGTTCTGACACAGCTGGGTTGGTTCGCTCTCTCCTCCTTTCTCTTATTATCAATTTCTTTTGCTCGTTGGCGTAAAATTATCTGGGTGGTTTTTTTATTTGTTTTTGTTTGTGTGGATTTCTTGTTTGTTTGGTCGGTTTTCGTTGTTTCTCATCTTTGTTTTTTTTTTGGTGTGTGGTTGTTTGTCGGTTGTTTGTTGTACTGCTGCTTCTGTTTTTTTTTCTTTCTTTCTTTCTCTCTTTTTTTTTCTTTTCTCTCTCTCTCTCTTTCTCTCTCTCTCTCTCTCTCTCTTTCTCTCTCTCTTCTCTCTCTCTCTTTCTCTCCCTCCCTCTCTCTCTCTCTCTTTTCTCCCTCCCTCTCTCCTCCCCCCCTCTCCCTCTTCTCTTTCTCTCTCTCTCTCTCTCTTCTCTTTCTCTCTCTCTCTCTCTTCTCTTTCTCTCTCTCTCTCCATTTACATGCCCATCCCTTTGTAATAAAAAATATTAATTTTGCTGCAACACTGACATTGGTACTGTTCTCATTTTACATACTTCATCTTACCTTAATATCCGAACCTTAATTTCATTTCATTCTTGTTCACAGTCAATCTTATTTTTTCCCTTTTCATTATCCTTATTACTATCATCTTATTTCTTTCATTTTATCCCGATTTGTGAAACTACGGTCGAGAT
>NW_027218178.1:7500-12500 GCF_042767895.1 Penaeus vannamei | reverse complement strand
CAGAAAACGTAAAAAAAAGGAAAGAAAATGAAATAATGATTACCGAGGGAGCAGCATTATTCCATTCATTAAAGCTTTCAAAATGTGAAAAGGGGAAGAAAGCTTTGCCAAGTTAATGCCATCATCAGCCTCCTTTTTTCCCCTCTCTCGCTCCCTCTCCTTTGTCCTCTCTCCCTACCTCTCCCCTTCCCCAGTCTTCATTTATTCACCCTCCTCTACTCCTCTTCGCTTCTCTCTTATTCTACGTTTTTCCTTCCCTTCTTTTTTCGTCTGGCTACCTCCTTATCCTCCATCTCCTTCCGTCCTTCATTTTTTTTCCTCTATTTCCCCTCTTCCTTAAATTACCGTATTCCTCCTCTTCCTTCTCTTCCTCCTTTTCTTTTCCTCTATCTCCCCCTCTCCCCAGCCTTCATTTATTCCTCCCCCTTTCCCTTCTTACTCCCCTCTCCCCCTTTTTCCTCTGTCGATTTCTTAACCTCCGTCTATTTCCCTCCTTCGTTATTCTTCCTCCATCCCCACTCCTCCTCAACCTTCCCTTATTTATCCTCCTCCTTCTTCTGTCTTTCTTCACCCCTTTCCCACTCTTCCTTCTCACTTTCCTCACCATCTCCCCACTCCCCTCTATCCTCTTCTTCACTCTCTTTCCTCCTTCCCTCTCTCCCCTCCTTCCCTTTCCCCCTTTCTCCCCTCCTTCTCTTTCCCGTTCTTCCTCTTTTACTCCTCTCTTCCCTCTCTTCCTCTTCTCTCCCGTCCTTCCCTCTTTTCCTCTCCCCCCTCCTTCCCTCTCTTCCTCTCTCTCCTGTCCTTCCCTCCTCTGTTCCTCTCCCCCCTCCTTCCCTCTCTCTTCCCTCCTCTCTCCCCTCCTTGCCTCTCTCTCTCCCCCTCCTTCCCTCTCTCTCCTCCCCCCTCCTTCCTTCTCTCCCTCCCCTCCCCTCGCTCCCCTCCTCCTACCTCTCTCCCCTCCTTCCCTCTGCTCCTCTCTCCCCTCCTTCCCTCATGCTCCTCTCTCCCCTCCTTCCCTCTCTCTCCCCTCTTTTCCCTCCGTCTTTCTCTCCCTCTCCTCCCCCTCGCTCCCTCCTTCCCTCTGCCTCCTCTCCCCCCTCCTACCTTCTCTCTCTCCTCCTCCTTCCTCTCTCCTCCTCCTTAACCTCCTCCTTCCTTCTCTTTCCCTCTCTCTCCTGTCCTTCCCTCTCTCCCCTCCTCTCCTCTCCTCCTCTATCCTTCCCTCTCTCCTCTCCTCCTCTATCCTTCCCTCTCTCCTCTCCTCCTCTATCCTTCCCTCTCTCCCTCTCCTCCTCTATCCTTCCCTCTCTCCCCTCCTTCCCTCCTTTCCTCTCTCCTCTCTCTCCTCTATCCTTCCCTCTCTCCCCTCCTCTTCCCTCCTTCCTCCTTCCCCCCTCCTTCCCTCTCTCTCCCCTCTCTTTCCCTCCTTCTCTTTCCCTCCCTCTCTTTCTCTGTCCTTCCCTCTCTCCTTGTCCTTCCCTCTCTCCCCTCCTCTCCTCTCCTCCTCCTCTATCCTTCCCTCTCTTCCTCTCCTTCCCTCCTCCTCTTTCATCCTTCCCCTCTCTCCCCTCCTCCCCTCCTTCCCTCTCTCCCCTCCTTCCCTCCTTCCCTCTCTCTTCCTCCTTCTCCTTCCCCCTCCTCTCCTCTCCTCCTCTATCCTTCCCTCTCTCCCCTCCTTCCCTCATCCCTCTCTCTCCCTCCTTCCTCCTCCTCCCTCCCTCCTTCCCACTCTCCCTTTCTCCTGTCCTTCCCTCTCTCCCCTCCTCTCTCCTCTTCTCCTCTATCCTTCCCTTCCCTCTCCCCTCCTTCCCTCCTCCTCTATCCTTCCCTCTCCTCCCCTCCTCCCCTCCTTCCCTCTCTCCCCTCCTTCCCTCCTTCCCTCTCTCTCTCCCCTCCTCCCCCTCCTCCTTCCCTCTCTCCCTCTCTCTCTCCCTCCCCTCCTTCCCTCCTCCCCCTCTACTTAATTACCTCTTGTCTAACCCGTTTATGTCTCATCAGTATTCATTATTCTTCGTAACGGCATTATCGTGCGTGATAGACTCCATTTCGGACCTTTCTCTTACGTTCTCTCTATCTCCCTCTTCCTCTCCCTCACATTCTGTAACTATGAGGATCTTATTTTTTTATCTGTCTACCTATTTCTCTAGCTATACTTACGTATCTGTATCTTTTTCTCGTTCTCTCTATCTCCCTCTCCCTCTCCCTCTCCCTCACACTCCGTAACTATGAGGATCTTTTTTTTTTTTTATCTGTCTACCTATTCCTCTAACTATACTTATGTATCTGTATCTTTTTCTCGTTCTCTCTATCTCCCTCTCCCTCTCCATCTCCCTCTCCCTCACACTCCGTAACTATGAGGATCTTTTTTTTTTTTTATCTGTCTAACTATTCCTCTAACTATACTTATGTATCTGTATCTTTTTCTCGTTCTCTCTATCTCCCTCTCCCTCTCCATCTCCCTCTCCCTCACACTCCGTAACTATGAGGATCTTTTTTTTTTTTTATCTGTCTAACTATTCCTCTAACTATACTTATGTATCTGTATCTTTTTCTCGTTCTCTCTATCTCCCTCTCCCTCTCCATCTCCCTCTCCCTCACACTCTGTAACTATGAGGATTTTTTTTTATCTGTCTACCTATTCCTCTAACTATACTTATGTATCTGTATCTTTTTCTTATCTGTCTAACTATTCCTCTAACTATACTTATGTATCTGTATCTTTTTCTCGTTCTCTCTATCTCCCTCTCCCTCTCCCTCTCCCTCTCCCTCACACTCTGTAACTATGAGGATCTTTTTTTTTATCTGTCTACCTATTCCTCTAACTATACTTATGTATCATGTCTTTTTCTTATCTGTCTAACTATTCATCTAGCTATACTTATGTATCTGTATCTTTTTCTCGTTCTCTCTATCTCCCTCTCCCTCTCCCTCTCCCTCACACTCTGTAACTATGAGGATTTTTTTTTTTTTTTATCTGTCTAACTATTCCTCTAACTATACTTATGTATCATGTCTTTTTCTTGTCTGTCTAACTATTCATCTAACTATACTTATGTATCATGTCTTTTTCTTATCTGTCTACCTATTCCTCTAACTATACTTATGTATCATGTTTTTTTCTTATCTTTCTAACTATTCCTCTAACTATACTTATGTATCATGTCTTTTTCTTATCTGTCTACCTATTCCTCTAACTATACTGATCTATCTGTATCTTTTTCTTATCTGCTTACCTATTCCTCTAACTATACTCATGTATCTGTATCTTTTTCTTATCTGTCTACCTATTCCTCTAACTATACTGATCTGTCTGTCTATACGGTAGAGCTAGGTTTCTCTTTTTTAAACTATGAGTATCTTTTTATGTATCTGTATCTTTTTTATCGTTCTCTCTATTTCCCTTTCCCTCACACTCTATGACTATGAGTATCTTTTTTTATCTGTCTACCTATTCCTCTAGCTATACTTATGTATCTGTATCTTTTTCTCGTTCTCTCTATCTCCCTCTCCCTCTCCCTCACACTCTGTAACTATGAGGATCTTTTTTATCTGTCTACCTATTCCTCTAAGTATAATGTATCTGTATCTTTTTCTTATCTGTCTACCTATTCCTCTAACTATACTTATGTATTTGTATATTTTTCTTATCTGTCTACCTATTCCTCTAACTATACTTATGTATCTGTATCTTTTTCTTATCTGTCTAACTATTCCTCTAGCTATACTTATGTATCATGTCTTTTTCTTATCTGTCTAACTATTACTCTAACTATACTTATGTATCTGTATCTTTTTCTTATCTGTCTACCTATTCCTCTAACTATACTGATCTGTATGTCTATACGGTAGAGTTAGGTTTCTCTTTTTTAAACTGTGAGTATCTTTTTATGTATCTGTATTTTTTTCTCGTTCTCTCTATCTCCATCTCCATCTTTTTTGTCTGTCTACCTATTCCTCTAACTATACTTATGTATCTGTATCTTTTTCTTATCTGTCTAACTATTCCTCTAACTATACTTATGTATCTGTATCTTTTTCTTATCTGTCTAACTATTCCTCTAGCTATACTTATGTATCATGTCTTTTTCTTATCTGTCTAACTATTACTCTAACTATACTTATGTATCTGTATCTTTTTCTCGTTCTCTCTATCTCCCTCTCCCTCTCCCTCTCCCTCACACTCCGTAACTATGAGGATCTTTTTTTTTTTATCTGTCTACCTATTCCTCTAACTATACTTATGTATCATGTCTTTTTTTTTGTCTGTCTAACTATTCCTCTAGCTATACTGATGTATCTGTATCTTTTTCTTATCTGTCTACCTATTACTCAAACTATATTTATGTATCTGTATATTTTTCTCGTTCTCCCTATCTCCCTCTCCCTCACACTCTATAACTATGAGTATCTTTTTTTATCTGTCTACCTATTCCTCTAACTATACTTATGTATCATGCCTTTTTCTTATCTGTCTAACTATTCCTCTAACTATACTTATGTATCTGTATCTTTTTCTCGTTCTCTCTATCTCCCTCTCCCTCACACTGTAACTATGAGGATCTTTTCTTTTTATCTGTCTACCTATTCCTCTTACTATATTTATCTATCTGTATATTTTTCTTATCTGTCTACCTATTCCTCTAACTATACTCATGTATCTGTATCTTTTTCTTATCTGTCTACCTATTCCTCTAACTATACTGATCTGTCTGTCTATACGGTAGAGCTAGGTTTTTCTTTTTTAAACTATGAGTATCTTTTTATGTATCTGTATCTTTTTCTCGTTCTCTCTATCTCCCTCTCCCTCACACTCTTTAACTATGAGTATCTTTTTTTTATCTGTCTACCTATTCCTCTAACTATAATGTATCTGTATTTTTTTCTTATCTGTCTACCTATTCCTTTAACTATACTTATGTATCTGTATCTTTTTCTTATCTGTCTACTTATTCCTCTAACTATACTTATCTATCTATATCTTTTTCTTATCTGTCTAC
>NW_027218178.1:0-2500 GCF_042767895.1 Penaeus vannamei | reverse complement strand
AACTACCCATCTATTTATTGACCAGATGTGTGAATAATTGATGACAATAATAATAGGAATAATAATTAGGATAATGATAATAACGTTGATAATAATACTGATGATGATAATGATGATGATGATAATGATGATAATAATGATTATTATAAAAAGGCTAAATATCATAATAATGATAATGATAACTACTAAAGATAACTACATAATGATAATATGATAATAATGATTACAAAAGTAATAATGGTAACAATGATAACAATAATGATAATGAAAATGAAAATGATGATTATAATAATGATGACAATGATGACAATAATGATTGCTATAATGATAAAAGTAACAATAATGATAATGATGATAATGATGATAATGATAATAATGATATATTAATAATAATAATAATGATAATGATAATAATAATAATAATAATGATAATAGTGATAATGATAATGATAGCGATGATAATAAAAACAACAATAATATCATGGCAACAGTATTGGTGATATTAATAATACTGATAATTATATAAAGATAATATGACATGTATAATGATAACAATAATGATAGCAATAATGATAATAATAACAATAATAATATTGATAATGATAATAATAATAATAACAAATAGTGACAATGATAATAACAACAATAATAATAATGATAATATCAATGATTCTAATAATGATAATAATAATTATGATGATGATAATAATGATAAAGATAGCAATGATAAAAATGAGGGAGAGGGAGAGAGAGAGAAAGAAAGACAGAAAAAGACAGAGGAAGACAAAGATATAGAGATAGATAGATAGATAGATAAATAGATAGATAGATAGATAGACAGACAGATAGATAGATAGATAGATAGATAGATAGATAGAGAGAGAGAGAGAGAGAGAGATAGAGAGAAAAAATGAATAGAGAAATAGACAGAAAAAGACAGAGGAAGACAAAGATATAGATAGAGATAGATAGATAGATAGATAGATAGATAGATAGATAGATAGATAGATAGATAGATAGATAGATAGATAGATAGATAGATAGATAGATAGATAGATAGATAGATAGATAGAGATAGATAGATAGATAGATAGAGAGAAAAAATGAATAGAGAAATAGACAGAAAAAGACAGAGGAAGACAAAGATATAGATAGATAGATAGAGATAGATAGATAGATAGATAGAGAGATAGATAGATAGATAGATAGATAGATAGATAGAGAGAGAGAGAGAGATAGAGAGAAAAATGAATAGAGAAATAGACAGAAAAAGACAGAGGAAGACAAAGATATAGATAGATAGATAGAGATATATAGAGAGATAGATAGATAGATAGATAGAGAGAAAAAAAGATAAATAGACAGAAAAAGACAGAGGAAGACCAAAAGAGAGAGAGAGTGACGTCACGCATTTAGGCCTATCCCGCCGTGAGATTACCTGACAAGGGTGCATGTAGGAAAGACCCATAAATCTTTCGACTTGTCTGTCTGTCTGTCTGTCTGTCGTGCTCTTTCTTCCATGTTTATTATCTCTCATTTTTCTTTATATTTGTGTCTAATTCTCACTATTTTTTCCTCTGTTTAGGTATTTTTATTTATTTATTCTATTTATTGGATGTGTTTTTAGCCAATTATATTTCTTTATGAAACTACAAGGATAGTAGTTATTATTAATAATCATTATTATCATTATTAATATTTACTATTTTTTTATGTATACTACTTTCACTACTGATTATTTTATATATATATATTTTTAATTATAATCGTTTGTTCTTTGTTAATTCATCTTGTTATTTTTTCCCTCTTCCTTTCTCGACAAACTTTTAACAAACTACTTACTTCTTTATTACCTTTTCTTGTAACTTTGTCTTTATCTTTCCCACCATTTTATCCGGTAAATCCTTATTTCTCTTTGTCTCTAATTCTCCTTTTCTTACTCTGTTCGCGATGTTAACTTACTCGAATTTCTTCTTTCTCTCCCTCTTCCTTTATCGCTTTTTGCTTTTTTCGAATTATCTTCGTTTCTCTCTCTTGTCCACTGTATTTTTTCTATCGGTTTCCCTTTTATCCTTTCCTCCATCTCCCTTCATCCTCCTCTTTTATTCTTCTATTCTTCTATTCTTATCGTTTTCCTAATTCTTCTATTTCTTCACATCTTCTGTTTCCACTGTTCGCTTTATCCTCTAACTTATTCTTTAATTCTATTATCTGCTAGATCCTCCAATTATTCTCTTCTCCTCCTTCTTTTCTATTCACTACATTCTGTTCTCCTTTCTCTCCTTCATATATTTTTTTCTTTCTCTCCTTCTATTCCCCATGTTCATTCACTTAATCAAGACATTTAATCGTGATGCTATAGAATATCTTAAGCAAATATTTAAGGGATGCAGGGATATGTATGTATGTATGTATGTATGTATGTATGTATGTATGTATGTATGTATGTATGTATGTATGTATGTATGTATGTATGTATGTATGTATGTATGTATGTATG
>NW_027218177.1:17500-21226 GCF_042767895.1 Penaeus vannamei | reverse complement strand
AGGACAACGTGCTTTTAGGGTATCTAAGAGGGGGGGGGTCGTGCTTTTAGGGTATTTAAGAGGGGGGGGTCGTGCTTTTAGGGTATTTGAGGGGGGGGTCGTGCTTTTAGGGTATCTAAGAGGGGGGGGGGTCGTGCTTTTAGGGTATCTAAGAGGGGGGGGGGTCGTGCTTTTAGGATATATATAATAGAGGGTGGTGAAAAATAGGCTTTTCGAATATATAGATTAGAGGTTATAGAGAGATCGTGCTTTTAGGATAATAAAATATTATAATAGGGGGTGATGAAAAATAGGCTTTTCGAATATATAGATTAGAGGTTATAGAGAGATCGTGCTTTTAGGATATATATAATAGGAGGTGGTGAAAAACAGGCTTTTCGAATATATAGATGAGAGGGTAGAGAGTGATCGTGCTTTTAGGATATATTAATTAGGATATACAAGAAAATTTTGGCTTTTACGATGCCTCTTGCCGATCTTCCGTTGATATTTATTTCGTTGCACTGTATTTTTTTTGTTGTTGTTGTTGTCCAAGTATTTTTGTAGGACAAGAAGTCTCCTGTTTATTTTTTTTTCTCCCGTTTTATCGCTGTGAACGTTGTCTGTGACGCGCCCATCCTTAGGTATCTTCCCCGCATCCCGCGCGCCCAAACCGGATTTTCCGTTGCCGATTCTCTCTTTATCAGCTGTAGTTATTTATCTTTAGTCATTTAATTTTATTTCATATTTTGTTTATATCCTTTTTGGGGGTTCCTTTGTTGGGAAATTTATTATTTCTCTTTATTATTTGTAGTTATTTATCTTTATTTATTTATTTTTATTTTGTTCATATCCTTTTTGGGGTCCTTTTTACTGGGAAATTTATTATTTCTCTTTATTATTTGTAGTTATTTATCTTTAGTCATTTAGTTTTATTACATATTTTGTTTATATCCTTTTATGGGGTTCCTTTGTTGGGAAATTTATTATTTCTCTTTATTATCTGTAGTTATTGATCGTTAGTCATTTATCTTTATTTCATATTTTGTTTTTATTCTTTTTGTGGGTCCTTTGGTGGGAAATGTATTATATCTCTTTATTATTTGTAGTTATTTATCTTTAGTCATTTAGTTTTATTTCATATTTTGTTTATATCCTTTTTTGGGGTTCCTTTACTGGGAAATTTATTATTTCTCTTTATTATTTGTAGTTATTTATCTTTAGTCATTTATTTTTTATTTCATATTTTGTTTATATCCTTTTTGGGGTCCTTTTTACTGGGAAATTTGTTATTTCTCTTTATTATTTGTAGTTATTTATCTTTAGTCATTTAATTTTATTTCCTATTTTGTTTATATCCTTTTTTTGGGGTTCCTTTGAAGGGAAACCTGTTATTTCTCTTTATCATCTGTAGTTATTTATCTCTAGTCATTTAGTTTTATTTCATATTTTGTTTTTATTCTATTTGGGGTCCTTTTTACTGGGAAATTTATTATTTCTCTTTATTATTTGTAGTTATTTATCTTTAGTCATTTAGTTTTATTTCATATTTTGTTTATATCCTTTTTTGGGGTTCCTTTACTGGGAAATTTATTATTTCTCTTTATTATTTGTAGTTATTTATCTTTAGTCATTTATTTTTTATTTCATATTTTGTTTATATCCTTTTTTTGGGGTTCCTTTGAAGGGAAACCTGTTATTTCTCTTTATCATCTGTAGTTATTTATCTCTAGTCATTTAGTTTTATTTCATATTTTGTTTTTATTCTATTTGGGGTCCTTTTTACTGGGAAATTTATTATTTCTCTTTATTATTTGTAGTTATTTATCTTTAGTCATTTAGTTTTATTTCATATTTTGTTTATATCCTTTTTTGGGGTTCCTTTACTGGGAAATTTATTATTTCTCTTTATTATTTGTAGTTATTTATCTTTAGTCATTTATTTTTTATTTCATATTTTGTTTATATCCTTTTTTTGGGGTTCCTTTACTGGGAAATTTATTATTTCTCTTTATTATTTGTAGTTATTTATCTTTAGTCATTTATTTTTATTTCACATTTTGTTTTTATCCTTTTGGGGGATCTTTAAAGGGAAACTTGTTATATCTCTTTATCGTCTGTAGTTATTAATCTTTAGTCATTTATCTTTATTTCATATTTTGTTTATATCCTTTTTTGGGGTTCCTTTTTACTGGGAAATTTATTATTTCTCTTTATTATTTGTAGTTATTTATCTTTGGTCATTTATCTTTATTCCATATTTTATTTATATCCTTTTGGGGGATCTTTGAAGGAAAACATATTATATCTCTTTATCATCTGTAGTTATGTATCTTTAGTCATTTAGTTTTATTTCATATTTTGTTTTTATTCTTTTGGGGGTTCCTTTGTTGGGAAATTTATTATTTCTCTATATTGTTTGTAGTTATTTATCGTTAGTCATTTATCTTTATTTCATATTTTGTTTATATCCTTTTTGGGGGGTCCTTTTTACTGGGAAATGTATTATTTCTCTTTATCATCTGTAGTTATTTATCTTTAGTCATTTATTTTTATTTTGTTTATATCCTTTAGGGGGATCTTTGAAGGGAAACCTGTTATATCTCTTTATCATCTGTAGTTATTTATCTCTAATTATTTAATTTTATTTCCTATTTTGTTTTTATTCTTTTTGGGGGGTCCTTTGGTGGGAAATTTATTATTTCTCTTTATCATCTGTAGTTATTAATCTTTAGTCATTTATCTTTATTTTGTTTATATCCTTTTTTGGGGTTCCTTTTTACTGGGAAATGTATTATTTCTCTTTATTATTTGTAGTTATTTATCTTTATTTCATATTTTGTTTATATCCTTTTTGGGGTCCTTTTTACTGGGAAATTTATTATTTTTCTTTATTATTTGTAGTTATTTATCTTTAGTCATTTGTCTTTATTTTGTTTATATCCTTTTTTGGGGTTCCTCTGTTGGGAAATTTATTATTTCTCTTTATTATTTGTAGGTTTTTATCTTTAGTCATTTATTTTTATTTCATTTTTTTATATCGTTTTGGGGGATCTTATATCTCTTTATCATCTGTAGTTATGTATCTTTAGTCATTTAGTTTTATTTTGTTTATATCCTTTTTGGGGTCCTTTTTACTGGGAAATTTATTATTTCTCTTTATTATTTGTAGTTATTTATCTTTATTTCATATTTTGTTTATATCCTTTTGGGAGTTCTTTGTTGGGAAATTTATTATTTCTCTTTATTATTTGTAGTTATTTATCTTTAGTCATTTATCTTTATTTTGTTTATATCCGTTTGGGGTTCCTCTGTTGGGAAATTTATTATTTCTCTTTATTATTTGTAGTTATTTATCTTTATTTCATATTTTGTTTATATCCTTTTGGGAGTTCTTTGTTGGGAAATTTATTATTTCTCTTTATTATTTGTAGTTATTTATCTTTAGTCATTTATCTTTATTTTGTTTATATCCGTTTGGGGGTTCTTTGTTGGGAAATCTCTTTATCATCTGTAGTTATTTATCTTTAGTCATTTATCTTTATTTCATATTTTGTTTATATCCTTTTTGGGGGTCCTTTGTTGGGAAATTTATTATTTCTCTTTATTATTTGTAGTTATTTATCTTTATTTATTTATTTGTTTATATCCTTTTGGGGGTTCCTTTGTTGGGAAATTTATTATTTCTCTCTATCATCTGTAGTTATTTATCTTTAGTCATTTAGTTTTATTTCATATTTTGTTTAT
>NW_027218177.1:0-10000 GCF_042767895.1 Penaeus vannamei | reverse complement strand
CACACACACAACCACACACACACACAACCACACACGCACACAACCACACACATACACAACCACACACATACATACAATCACGGCCATACACACCCACACACATACACACACCCACACACATACACACAGCCACACACATACACACAACCACACACATACACACAACCACACACATACACACAACCACACACATACACACACCCACAGCCACACACATACACACACACACAGTCACACGCATACACATACCCACAGCCACGCACATACGCATACCCACAGCCACACTTATACACATACCCACAGCCACACATATACACATACCCACAGCCACACATATACACATACCCACAGCCACACATATACACATACCCACAGCCACACACATACACATACCCACATCCACACATATACACATACCCACAGCCACACATATACACATACCCACAGCCACACATATACACATACCCACAGCCACACATATACACATACCCACAGCCACACATATACACATACCCACAGCCACACATATACACATACCCACAGCCACACATATACACATACCCACAGCCACACACACATGCCCACAGTCACACATGCATATCCACAGTCCCTCACACACAAAACCACACACACACACAACCACATACACAAAAATACAGCCACACACACAAACACAGCCACACAAACACACACAACCACAAGCACACAACCTCAGCCCCACAACCAGGCATGCCCACAGCCACACACATGCCCTGATACACAGCCACACACATGCCCTCAGCCCCACACATGCCCACAGCCACACACATACCCACAGCCACACACATACCCACAGCCACACACATACCCACAGCCACACACATACCCACAGCCACACACATACCCACAGCCACACACATACCCACAGCCACACACATACCCACAGCCACACACATACCCACAGCCACACACGATACTCAATCCTGATACGCATGCCTGATACACACGCATGCCCACGATACGCACGTGCCCGCGATACGCATGCCTGACCGCACGTGCCCCGATACGCATGCCTGACCGCATAGATGCCCACGATACATGCCCACAATGCACATGCCTGACGTGCGCATCGTTTGTGCCTGATACACGTAGCCTGATACGCACGCGACACAATGTGCATGCAATGCACGCACGGTAGCACGATACGCGCACGATACACGCGCCGATACACACATCTAAACAAACGATACGTACGTGCCAGCTACACACACATACCCACAGAACCACACACATACCCACAGCCACTGACACAAATATCATGACCCCACAGCCACACATTTGACATACCCACAGCCACACGTGCCACGATACATGCCCACAATACACGTGCCTGACACACATGCCCAACTGCAGCCACACACATACCCACAACCGCCACACACATACCCACAGCCAGCATACACACGTGGCATCGATGGCCTTACATTTAGACGTGCCCATAATGCACACGCCACACACACGATACCCACATGCCTGACCGCACGTACCCACGATACACACGGCCTTACGGTAAATACGCATGCCCACGATACACGCATGCCACGATACGCATGCCCACGATACGTGCGCATGACCGCACGCGTGCCTGACCACGCGTGCGCATGACCGCACGCGTGTGCGCATGACCACGCGCACATGCCTGACCACACGCATGCCCTGATACACGCGCCACGACCGCACGCATATAGTACACACATGCCTGATACCGCACGCTGATACTCGTTTACACGTGCCTGACCACACACGTGTACAATGCACACGTGTACGATACGCACATTAGCCTGATACGCACGTAGCCTGACCGCACGCACGATGCCCGCAATGCCGCACATGACCATGCGTACGCATGCCCGCGATACGTGCCACGTGCCGCACGTACCACTGACCGCACACATGCCCTACGGTACGCATGCCCATGACCCGCACGTACATGCCTGACCGCACGCATGCCCGCGATGCGCATGCCACGATACGCATGCCCACTGATACACACATGCCCGACGATGCACGTGCCACGATACACAGATGCCCACGATACACATGCCCGATACGCACATGCCCGCAATGCGCACGCGCATCATTTACGCATGCCCGCGATACGTGCTTACGATACGCACGTGCCTGACAACACGCGGCAGCACGATACATTAGCACGATACGCACATGCCACGACCGCACGCATGCCACGGTATACACACGTACACGCACGAATACATGCGTGCCTGACCGCACACATGCACTGACCTGGCGCCCGCGATGCACAAATACCCACAGCCACACACATGCCCTCAGCCCCACACATGCCCACAGCCCCAAACATGCCCACAGCTACACACGCATACCCACAGCACGTACACGATACACACACGTGGCCTGACCACACACATACACACAACCACACGCCACCCACAGCCACACACATACACACAACCACACACATACATACAACCACACACATACACACAGCCACACACATACACACAACCACACACATACATACAGCCACACACACACACAACCACACACATACACACAACCACACACATATACACACAACCACACACACACACACACACACAACCACACACACACAAAACCACACACACACACAACCACACACACACACAACCACACACACACACAACCACACACAACACACACACACACACAACCACACACACACACACACACACACGCACGCACACACACACACACACACCACACACATACACACAACCACACACATACACACAACCACACACATACACACAACCACACACATACACACAACCACACACATACACACAACCACACACATACACACAACCACACACATACACACAACCACACACATACACACAACCACACACATACACACAACCACACACATACACACAACCACACACATACACACAACCACACACATACACACAACCACACACATACACACAACCACACACATACACACAACCACACACATACACACAACCACACACATACACACAACCACACACATACACACAACCACACACATACACACAACCACACACATACACACAACCACACACATACACACAACCACACACATACACACAACCACACACATACACACAACCACACACATACACACAACCACACACATACACACAACCACACACATACACACAACCACACACATACACACAACCACACACATACACACAACCACACACATACACACAACCACACACATACACACAACCACACACATACACACAACCACACACATACACACAACCACACACATACACACAACCACACACATACACACAACCACACACATACACACAACCACACACATACACACAACCACACACATACACACAACCACACACATACACACAACCACACACATACACACAACCACACACACATACACACAACCACACACATACACACAACCACACACATACACACAACCACACACATACACACAACCACACACATTACACACAACCACACACACATACACACAACCACACACACGTACACACAACCACACACACCTACACACAACCACACACATACACACAACCACACACATACACACACATACACACAACCACACACATACACACAACCACACACATACACACAACCACACACATACACACAACCACACACATACACACAACCACACACATACACACAACCACACACATACACACAACCACACACATACACACAACCACACACATACACACAACCACACACATACACACAACCACACAACACAAACACACAACCACACAACCAAACACATACACACAACCAAACACACATTACACACAACCACACACACATACACACAACCACACACATTACACACAACCACACACACATACACACAACCACACACACATACACTCAACCACACACATACACTCAACCACACACATACACTCAACCACACACATACACTCAACCACACACATACACTCAACCACACACATACACACAACCACACACACATACACACAACCACACACACATACACACAACCACACACATACACACAACCACACACATACACACAACCACACACATACACACAACCACACACACATACACACAACCACACACATACACACAACCACACACACATACACACAACCACACACACATACACACAACCACACACACATACACACAACCACACACATACACACAACCACACACATACACACAACCACACACGTACACACAACCACACACGTACACATAACCACACACGTACACACAACCACACACACATACACACAACCACACACATACCCACAGCCACACACATACCCACAGCCACACACATACCCACAGCCACACACATACCCACAGCCACACACAACCACACACAACCACACACATACACACAACCACACACATACACACAACCACACACATACACACAACCACACACATACACACAACCACACACATACACACAACCACACACATACACACAACCACACACATACACACAACCACACACATACACACAACCACACACATACACACAACCACACACATACACACAACCACACACATACACACAACCACACACATACACACAACCACACACATACACACAACCACACACATACACACAACCACACACATACACACAACCACACACATACACACAACCAAACACATACACACATCCACACACATAATCACTGCCACACACATACACACAACCAAACACATACACACTACAACACACATACACACAACCACACACATACACACAACCACACACATACACACAACCACACACATACACACAACCACACACATACACACAACCACACACATACACACAACCACACACATACACACAACCACACACATACACACAACCACACACATACACACAACCACACACATACACACAACCACACACATACACACAACCACACACATACACACAAGCACACACATACACACAACCACACACATACACACAACCACACACATACACACAACCACACACATACACACAACCACACACATACACACAACCACACACATACACACAACCACACACATACACACAACCACACACATACACACACACACACACATACACACACACACACACACACAACCACACACACACACACACACACACACACACACACACACACACACACACACACACACACACACACACACACACACACACACACACACACACGCACACACAACCACAAGCGCATTTACACTTAAATATATTTATATTTACATGTACGGGTTTCCTTTGTGATCTTGAATTTTGAAAGTCGTTCAAAGATTTGGAATATATAGTCTGATATATTGATTATTATTTAGCTTTGCTGATTATCCTGTTCATGGTAAAATATTCCAGGAATCACTCAAGCAGAATTGAAATATTTTGATATTTTTTTCTGCTTTGTTTAATGTTACATAATGATAGCCTAGAATGCAGTAAATAATATACAGTGTCTGATTTTGGGATAGACAAAAAATCAAATTAACTTTGTAAAAAAATGTGTGTATATATATATATATATATATATATATATATATATATATATATATATATATATATATATATATATATATATATATATATATATATATATATATATATATATATATATATATATATATATATACACACACACAATGTATTATTACACTTTGATTTATATTTTTAATAACCATTTTTTCCTTGTGAAGGAATCATGCCCGGTGTCTTTGCCAGGTAACTTTGAACTCGTAAGGAATAAAGTAGTATAGCTAAATCATTTGTGAAGACCAGCATATTTTCATTGTAATATATGAGTATCGCACCTTAGGAAATATTTTGATTTTTTGAAAATAAAATGGAATTTGTTGAAAATGGCAGGGGATATGAAATGGTGCGACAGCTTTTCCTTTTCTTTGCAAGGAACCATGCACTTGAAAGACCTCAAGCAGTTAGCTCTGGCATTGATGATAATTTCATAAAATGCTTGAAGAATAAATGTTATTTTGATATTGCTCTTAATGCACTGATGTATTAGAAATCTTGTCAGGCTTGGTTACTGCTTGCAGGCAGTAGAGTGTGGGAATACATTTTCCATTTATGTTGCTGTCATTGAATATATAGTTTTTCATTGCTTCTTTCATATTCTAATATTTTAGGAACTGGCTTTGCTTAGATGAGATATTAACATCAAGTGGATAAAAGAGCAAAATAGGCTGACAGATAGAACACTCTCACTAAATCCTATGTCTTTTTTAAGTGTACAGTAGCAAATAGATTTTATTATTGCTTGGTTGAAAATTTGTCCATTCTCAGTTGTTTTTTTAAGTAAAAAAAACACTTGAGGCTGTATTTTTTAAGAATTATCATCACTGTGTCAGTTATAGACTGATTAGCCTTACAAATTTATCATTTATGATGTAATAATCATCAATTCATCATGAATCAGATGTTTATCATCACCAACTTGTCACCCTCTATAGGCCATATAGGTCATGATGTCGATTGCCTCCGTTCTACATTAATCACTGTTTCTTGTTTGTTTTTTGTATCTCTCATAGCGAGGAAGGATTCTTTGAAGAAGGTGAGGTCTTTTCTCTGAAGATGAGTTCCTTGTTATACAGGTACAGAGGGGAAGGTGAAATTTACAAGGTGATATAAACCATAAAAAAAAAGTGTGAATACAGAACAGATTATAAAAGGACAAGGGTATAATCTTTGCGAGGGAAATCCTTAAGAACCAAAATTTATGAAAAGGGAGTTGGGCTATAATGGATTATTCATTTGTTATCAAAGTATTTTTCCCTGCAATCTCTTCGTAATGAATAATGAACATAGATCATCACCAAATAAACAAAGAAAGAAATAAACAAACAAATAGCAAGGGCAGGTACAAAGGTTGTCTAATATAAAAGCAATGGATTTTTTAAAGTATACCCTTCATATTTATTCATTTATCCATTGTTGTATATTTTTAGAAATTTAAAACCAAAGACTAACACCTTAGTCATTACATATAAGAGAATGACAAGAATATAAGTGATTATAAGTATTTTGAGTCATGACTTTTAACTTGCCTTTACAGCTTAAACCTACGGAACAGCTCAACGAAGACATGGACAAGATGTTTGAGGGTCAAGCCAGCGAAGATTTCTCGCTTGACCAGCTGTCCTCGGCAACTGATGTCACGGCCTCTTGGACCCCAGGCTATAGTGATGAGTCCCAGGTCCGCGACATGTCTGAGCTGAGACTCCGTGAGATGGATATTGACTGTGAGTTTAAAGAATGTTTGCCTATAAAGTGTTTCCTTAGATCATTCTTTCTTTCCTTTTGTTTTAAAGAATAGTGGTTGATGTTCCTGATATAAAAGTTATGAGACTGTTGTTACAAATTACTTTGGATGTCATTGATACAAACTACTTTGGATGATATATGTGATATCCTATTAATTTGTACGTACTGGAAAGCACATTGTACCACCAAATATATCTGTGTGAGTGAGTGAGTGAGTGAGTGAGTGAGTGAGTGAGTGAGTGAGTGAGTGAGTGAGTGAGTGAGTGAGTGAGTGAGTGAGTGAGTGAGTGAGAGATTGCATAACATATACCAGTCAAACCATAATCACCCTCCTAATGTTGCAGATCATGCAAGTGACAGCTTCCCTCACATGCATCACACTCTGAAGCCACACCGAGTGCGTCGCAAGAGCCACCGCACTAGCGATGATGCCCCTCCCCCTTACTCAAGCATTGTAAGTGCACTTTTGCTTAATTTAAGCCAAGTAAAGTGAACAATATGTAGATAGATCAATCAAAATAAGCAGAAGGTATGGTAGGTTCTTGTAGTCCTAATCCATGCTTCTGAGTTTCTGTATTTCAGCTTTTGTTACAGTGCTTCTTGCTAGATAGGCAATGGGATGCTTTTAGAATTGAATAAGTTTGAAAAAGGATGAATTCCCAAGAACATTTTTTTTCATCTTGTTGAGAAATGTAATAAATCTGATGAAACAAAGGTGTGTATGTAGAAATAGATAATATAGTCTGTAATAGATTTCAGTGTAACCAAAAAAATCAATGTTGTATATGAGGTTTGTACCTAGATATGATTAATCTAAAATGTATATTTACCCAAGGCTGTTTACTCCTATGATATATTTGATACTTAAATGTATGTTGCATTGATTACATTACATCACAAAGTACAGTTTTATAATTTGAATGTGTATTTATCAGTATTAAATCATCTGATCTGAATGGTAATTTAGGGATAGACTTGTACAAAGATTTTTTATTGTTAATCACAGGAAAGCAAGGAAGAAGCTAATACTGGTGCTGTGAGTTTCGAAGTAGGGGACCCTGATCTGCCAGAAGGGTGGTCTGTTGGGTAAGTGTTTCCATGGCTAGTCTTTTCATCATTTGGTCTTTTTACATTGTTTTTTATGTTGCAGTCTTCAGAGGTGCAGGGTGTATGTATGTTTTTAAAGACATTTTATAGGAGTTTGGCTACTCAAAGGTTTTTGCTGCTTTTGCAGTACAACTAATGTTAGGCTGCCTATTTGCTGGAAACAAAGCATTCAGATTTCTTGATAACATATTGTTGTATATTTTTAGCAGTTACTATGAAAAGAAACCAAACAACAATATGAAAATGTTTCAAACTTCTCAAGAATTCTTCTTCTGACATAGCAAATAACCAAATGGATATTTAAAGAAAGTTTTAATAAGATTATACAGTAGCAGAGAGACTATAGGACCAAGAAGTGAATCAAGTACCTGGAGGAGGGGTTAAGGTTAAAGAGATAGGGAAAGCTTTACTTACCAGTGACGATGTAAGGTCACCCAAGCTCCATTGACCAGCACTTGGGTTGAAATTAGGTAATTTTCTAATTTCTAGCAGTTCCTACATTTTCCATTTGTAATGAAAACTAATGTTTATAAATTGAAGAAATTACAGGAATTGAAATTAGAGAAAGGAGACATAAATGAGTCAAGTAGAGAATATGAATGAGTAGTTGTATTTGTGTGCAGGGCTGGCTTTTGGCATAAAACATGCAGGCAGTTGTTTAGGATGCCACCATCTGTAGCAGGATACGCTCAGTAAAAAAAGTAAATGATAAAGGCAAAAAATTCAGATGTAAAAATATACAGATGAGTGCCCTTCCCTTTTTTGTACAACGCTGTGATGTCAGTCTGCCACGATAAGTTTGTATTATACTTGTACATTATGTGGAGAACGAAGATGGTGGTGGTGGAGGGGACTAATTTTTAATTTGATACACCAAAATGATAACAGCCTTCTCTGCTTTTGTGTGTGTGTGTGTGTGAATGTGTGTGTGTGTGAATGTGTGTGTGTGTGAATGTGTGTGTGTGTGTGTGAATATGTGTGTGTGTGTGTGAATGTGTGTGTGTGTGTGAATGTGTGTGTGTGTGTGTGAATGTGTGTGTGTGTGTGAATGTGTGTGTGTGTGTGAATGTGTGTGTGTGTGAATGTGTGTGTGTATGTGTGTGTGTGTGTGTGTGTGTGTGTGTGTGTGTGTGTGCGTATATGTGTGTGTGTGTGTGTGTGTGTGTGTGTGTGAATGTGTGTGTATGTATGTGTGTGTGTGTCTGAATGTGTGTGTGTGTGAATGTGTGTGTGTGTGAATATGTGTGTGTGTGTGTGTGTGTGTGTGTGTGTGTGTGTGTGTGCGTGTCTGTGAGTGTGTGTGTGTGTGTGAGTGTGTGTGTGTGCGCGTGTCTGTAAGTGTGTGTGTGTGTGTGTCTGTAAGTGTGTGTGTGTTTGTGTGCGCGTGTCTGTGAGTGTGTGTGTGTGTGTCTGTGAGTGTGTGTGTGTGTTTGTTTTTGTTTGTTTGTGTGATTGTTTTGTATGAACTGGTTATTGAGTAAGATTTTCTGTTTAGTAAATCTTTTCTTGGTAAAGTCTGGATGAAAGCCT
>NW_027218174.1:2500-7500 GCF_042767895.1 Penaeus vannamei | reverse complement strand
AGTTTCTTTTTGTCTTCGTTGTGGCTGAGGTTGCAAAAGGAGGTGTCGGTGTTGTGAGGAAGAATGAGGCTCTGGGTGAGTGTCTGTCACCTCATTTCCTGTGGTTTCTGTGTTTGTTGTGGCGTAATCAGGGATGTATAGGTTGTCGTCTTCAAAGATTTCCTCAGGGACAACAATGCTGGGGAAGCCGTTTCTTTGGAGGATAATACGGACAATGTTTGCGAATCTTTTTGCGTTGTATTTGGCACACTTTAGTATTTCCTTCCGTTTAGGGCAGGATCCACTAACTGCGACATGGGTTCCCTCGCAGTTGCAGCATTTGATGGTTTCAGTGCACCTGGCGAAGAAATGACCGTCGCCGGCGCACCGAGAGCATCTCTGGGGGAGTGTGCATTGGTGTTTTTTGTGGTGAAAGCGGTAGCAGTTTAGGCATTGGTCGATGTGAATGAAGCATTCGGGTTCCAGGTTGTAGGTGGAGATCCTCCTCACAAGAGATAGGCTCCCCAGTATACGCTAATTTGATAACGTGACCCATGGGTTACCCCATAGCGAGGGTGATGAATGATGGGTAGAGGGAAGGCAAGCAGAGCTAATTAACTGGACGATGGAAGGTGGAAGTGGTATCAAACACGGTGAGGTACACAGGGTAGCCAACGGTCTCTATTTGGGAAGGCCGGTCGGGGTCGGAACCCTGCCGAACAGGCGTGAGCCCTTATATGTTCGGCCGAACACTTCGCAGTGAAACTATCGGCTGCCACTGTGCTTTTAATTACTTGCACATCAAGGCCTGTAATTAAAAGCACTAGCCCAAAGCAGGTATTACGCAACTGCACCCAAAGCAGTTACACCAAGAGCCAATCGTCTTGTCCGTCGTGGGGGTGTCAATCTCTTTAATTTATCCACGACGACAACACGAAAAACCTTGGACCTAAAAGATCCAGGTAAGCCCTGGGGTAGACCTAGTTGCTGCTTGCTGTGTCTTGCTCGGCTGGAGGATCGTGAGTGCTGAACTCGGCCCGGGTGCGGGAGCTTAAGTGGGTCTGAGCTGTGCCAGCCACCCGGGAACGAGGGGAGCCGGCGGTCCAGTGGGCGAGCCGTGAGGTGTCCGTGGTCAACCAATCAGGTCTCGGTATGCGTCGTCGAGAAGCTGCTGATGGTGAGGGCGAGAGGACAGGCTGTGGACCTGGACCCAACCTGGGGGAAGTATGCAGGTTGCGGGGGTCGGCTACATTGGTCCTCATGGTTCGGGAGCTGATACTGGCAGCAAGAATAGCCTCACAGAAATTGAGGATTTTTGGCTCCTGGTACTAGCGCCCAGATCCATATCGTTGGACATGGTACAGTGATGCAGGTAATGCAGCCAAGGAGATCGACCACTTACTCCTTACCACTCATTGGAGGATCTTCCAGAACTCCAGGGTGTATAGGAGTGCTGAGTTATGTGGTACTGACAATAGATTGGTTGTGGCTATCCTCCGGGTCCACTTCAAAACTCCCCAGCCGGCCAACGATCACCCTAGCCTGTCCCATTTGGACAGGCTGAGGAAGAGGGAGTGTGCCCAGGGGATTTTCTGAGGCAATCTCTGGTCGTTTCACAATGCTCGACAATCTGCCAGACCCTGTACTTTTGTGGGAGACCTTCAAGCATTAAACACTTGATGCAGCCCAAAAGTGGATTGGTAAATGTCCAATGGCAAAACAGAATTTTAACTCAAAGGAGACACTGGAAGCCACAGAGGCTTGCCATGCCGCTCGTCTGACAGACGATCGAGATTTGCACTGTTCTCCGTTGCGTAAAACTCGGTCTCTATTAAGAAGGGACAAGGAACAGTGCATTAGAAGTCTTGCAGAGGAGGTTGAAGGCCATTTCTTAGTAAATGACCTTCATCCTGCATACCAAACCCTGAGAAAGCTGAACTCCAAGCCCTCTTCGCAGGTGACAGCGGTTCGCTTAGTAAGTGGCCAGATCATCTAAGATCCTGTTGCAGTGCAGAAGCGTTGGGCTGAGTATTTTGAGCAGTTGTACCAGGTTGACCCACCAACAGTTAACTTGGATGCGGTTAGTGCCGTGATTCCGTTGCCGTACCCACCCATCAGTGAGGATCCACCCTCCCTAAGTGAAGTTAAGGTGGCGATCTCCAAGCTGAAGAGTGGCAAAGCAGTGGGCATTTGTGGCATCCCAGTTGAACTGTTAAAGCCTGGTGGAGAACCTATGGTGCAGGGGTTGTATGCTGTCCTGGCTGCCATATGGCGGTCTGGTACAGTTCCCCCTGACCTGTTGAGGGGTGTGGTCATCCCACTCTAGAAGGGGAAGGGGGACCGATGGGAATTGCAGCAATCACAGAGACATCACACTGCTCAGTATATCAGGTAAGGTTCTTGCACAGATCTTTATAAAACGTATCAGAGACACCTACTGAGACATCAGAGGCCAGAGCAATCTGGATTCACTCCTGGTAAGTCCACAATAGACCGTATCCTTGCGCTTTGAGTCATTGTAGAGCGCCGTCGTATGGGCATGGGCTGCTTTCAGCCTAAATCGATCTCAAGAAGGCATTCAATACGGGTCATCGGAAATCACTCTTGGAGATCCTGAGACTGAGAGGAATTCCAGCGAGGATTATTAGACTAATAGCGTCTATATACTGGTACTGAAAGTGCTGTAAGGTGTGGTGGGGGCCTGTCGAGCTTCTTTCCTGTTAGTTCAGGAGTGAAACAAGGCTGTGTCCTTGCACCAACACTTTTCAATACATGCCTGGAGTGGATACTGGGCAGAGCTACTGTTCATAGTCATTGTGGAGCAACACTGGACAGTATCAAGGTTATAGATCTTGACTTTGCTGATCTTGCTATTCTGTCTGAGTTTTTGGAAACCTTAGTGGTGGCTCTTGGGTCTAAAGACCTGGACCAAGACCAAGATCCAGGACTTTGGGGACTTGCTAGGGGAACCGGTTCGGTCAGTACATGCTTGCGGTGAGGACATTGAAGTCACAGAGAGCTTTATATAACTTGGTAGTGCAATTCATAACTCTGGACTGTTAGACCAAGAAGTCAGTAGACAGATTGGCTTAGCAGCAGGGGTCATGAACTCTCTCGACAAGAGCATTTGGAGATCCCAGTACCTGTGCAGAAGGACCAAGCTATGGGTTTTCAGGGCCCTGATAATGCCAGTTTTGCTCTACGGTAGTGAAACCTGGACTTTAGCTAGTGCCCTGTAATAGGTAATAGCCTTTTGTAATAGGTCCTTGTGCCGGATCATGGGGTACTGTTGGCGGGACCATGTGTCTAGCCAATGGTTGCGCCTTGAGACTGGCACAGGACCTGTTAATTGCACAATTCTGGGATCGCCAACTCAGGCTATATGGCCACCTAGCTCACTACCCACAGACTGATCCTGCTCATCAGGTTGTCTCTGTAAGAGACAACCCTGGGTGGAGGCGATCTAGGAGGTCGTGGCTTAGGCAGATCGATCAAACCTGTCATGAGGAGCTCGAGATGGGCCGAGTCCCTGCCTGGCGGCTTGCTTTGAGGGATCCCAAAAGGTGGAAACAAAAGATGGATGCGGCTATGCGCCCCCGTCGGCGTTAGCTCCTAATGATGATGATGATACACATATATATGTAGGAATATATGTACAAATTTATTTATATAAATGCATATAGATATAGATGGATACATAGATAAATATAAAAATACGAACACATGCACACATAAACTCACACACACAAATATATATATATAGATATATACATGCATGTTCGTGTTTAGACGCTGTGGTGTCCAGACCTATTTTGTGTTTGCTCCGTAGCACCGAACCAAACTCTCACACATCCATCGACACTCTCCCATCTCCCCACACCGAACCTCATATAATCCCCAGCCCAGAACCTCTTAAGAACCCTAGCCCAGAAACCCCATGAAGCCCAGCCCCACGTCACCCTCCCCGGGTAATGCAACTATTAACCCAGTGCTACCCGAACCTGACGTCATCACTGGCCAGTGTTGTGCGGCACTGCAAGCCCGCGACCCTGCTGACGCAAGCGAGCAACGCCTTCCTCGACCGGCCCAGAGTCAAAATCCCCCCTCAAGACCCCCACATTCGTCAGAGAAGATGAGCAACAAAGAAACACAAGTAACGCCCACGCGCAACAACACTAGAAATAGTAAGAGGAGAAAGAAGCGGAATAACAGAATGGAAAACGAAAAGCAAGAAAACACAGTTCCCCCTCCACCAACCGCACCAAACCGCGAGTGGAGTGATGCAAAGTACCACCACGTGCCCGGGGTTCCCCAGCCCGACAGTAGTAACACAGCTCCTGTTGTAATAAATAATAACTACAGTCACAACATTGTAAAATACGAAACGTCTAATTCAAGCAATGTGGATGCGGATGGGTTTACACTTGTGGAAAAAAGAAAAAAGAAGACAAAAGAGAACAAAGATCTACAAAACTTTTACAGGGAGCAGCTAAACTAGAGATGTTGTACCTTTACATAAAAAAACTGTCATACAGACACAGAGGAAGCCGATAACGAGAATCATCTACTCGTTAATTTTACTGAGGTGGACGATGTGAATGTATTTAAAACAAAAATGAGTCATTCATATTATGCCAGCTTCACTGTTTCATTTCAAGGCGAGGCACTTGTAGCTGGTGAATTTCTGAAGTCAGATTCCCTACCCAGCTCTGTGAGTCTTTTTGAATAGAAACAAGTACAAAAACTCGCAACCTGAGCAGGATGTTTGACCAAAATGTCTCGTTAACAATAGCATCAGCTAACGCAAGACCTTGCAGAACACTTCCCAGCTATTACCTTGCAAATGCATGTTGTCTTACTAACAAAATGGACGACCTTGACGTCAAAATGAAACAAAATACTGTCGATATTGGAGTAATCACAGAAACGTGGTTCAAAGACGATACATTAACCATCGAATCCATACAGGGGTTCCACGTATTTAATAAAATTCGTCAGGGCAGAAAAGGTGGTGGCGTTCG
>NW_027218171.1:17500-18983 GCF_042767895.1 Penaeus vannamei | reverse complement strand
AGAGAGAGAAGGCGAAAGAAAGAGAGAGAAAGAGAGAGAGAGAGAGGGGGGGGAAGGAAGAGAAGTAGGCAAGTTGGCAGACAGATAGACAGACAAACAAACAGACAGACGACAGACCAACAGACAGAAAATCCGTTTGGCAGACAGAAGGGAAAGATTAGCGCTTGACACGGGAGACCAAGGGCATCAGAGCATGAAGCGAGAGCCTCTAAAACGAGCAGAGGAGACCTGCCTTGCACCCTCCTTCGCCGCCATCACGCTGGGATCGCTGTTACTGACATGGTAATGGGAGTGAAAGCTTGTGTGATAACTTTCCTGCTTGTCGGCGCACGAACTAATGCGAACATGACAAGAATATTGATAATGCGAATCGTAACGATGATGTCATGGCCATGTTTATGAGTAGTGTCATCAACATGATCGCAATGGCTATCATCATAATCATTGTAACATTAGTATTGGTATCACTACGAGTATTGTTTTGTCCTCTCTCTTTCTCTTCATGTCAATAAACAACCTTTCTTGTTGTCATATATTATAATCCTCCCTAATATTGTGTTTACCGCCGCCATCACCCACACGCTCCATCACTATGACAGAAATCACTATCTCTAAAAGGCACAGCACCACGTGGGACTTTTATAATTAGCAACAACAAAAACAAACAAACAAACAAAGGGGTGTCATGCTAGTGTGATATCATCAAAACAAACATTTTAGAGTGTATATAATTAATGCATAACCACTCCATTACAAACATGTCACTAAAATGAAGCAGAAATACAACATAGCCACGTGATGACATCATCCTACTCTGCAAATATTACGCAATCATCACCATAGAAATGCAAGCACCACATCATCACTAAAACTACATCACCACCACAGACACGACATCACCACTACAAATAATACGTAGTCACCATCACAGAAAACGATATCACCACCTCATGACGACCACTTTACTCATGACGACCACTTTACTCATGACGACCACTTTACTCATGACGACCACTTTGCTCGATATCATCACCATATGCATGAGCGCACCACCCCACGGCTTAACCCCCCCTCCCCCCCCCGCGCCCACCCCACCCACGACGGAGCGGGGCGCACGTCCAGCTGACGATGATGAAGGCGTCGCTATCGCCGTCCCCCATAATTGATGACGAAGAGGAGATAAGAAAGAGACGAAGGGAGATAAGAGGGAGATGGAGAAGAGAGAGTTATGTGAACCCCGCTTGCCGATGACGGTTGGGTCGCCTAATAAGCATCGGGAACCATAAATACGGGCCCACTGGGGTCGATAGGGGGGGGGGGTTAAGGACAAGCGAGAGGGAGAGGGAGAGGGAGAGGGAGAGGGAGAGGAAGAGGGAGAGAGAGAGACAAAGAGAGAAGGAGAGGGAGAGGGAGAGAGAGAGAGAGGAAGAGAGAAAGGGAAAGGAGAGGGAGGAAGGAGAGAGAGAGAGAGAGAGAGAAAGTA
>NW_027218167.1:7500-18355 GCF_042767895.1 Penaeus vannamei | reverse complement strand
AACTTGGGTCACATTCCGACCTTGCGAGAAAAAAAAGACCCTGATTTTAAGAGACGTTCGGTTCTACAACCTTATTATTTTTGTGGGCTGTGTGCGTGTGTGAGAGAGAGAGAGAGAGAGAGAGAGAGAGAGAGAGAGAGAGAGAGAGAGAGAGAGAGAGTAGAATGTGAGGGAGAGAGAGAGAGAGAGAGAGAGAGAGAGAGAGAGAGTGTGTGTGTGTGTGTGTGTGTGTGTGTGTGAGGAGAGAGAGAGAGAGAGAGTGTGTGTGTGTGTGTGTGTGTGTGTGTGTGTGTGTGTGTGTGTGTGTGTGTGTGTGTATGTGTATATATATGTATATACAATATATATATATATATATATATATTGTATGTGTGTGCGTGAGAGAGAGAAAGAGAGAGAAAGAGTGTGTGTGTGTGTGTGTGTGTGTGTGTGTGTGTGTGTGTGTGTGTGTGTGTGGAGGATTGTTTTTATTAAGTTGTTTCTTTTATGTGATGAGCTTTTATATTTTGTTTCGTTTGAATATTTATTTATTTATTTATTTTTATATGTTTATATATTTTTTTTTGTTAAGGATTTGCGTTTTATTTTTCATCTTCTATTTCCTTTTATCTTCTAATTTATTTCCCTTTTCCCATCCCCCTGAAGTTTTTTTTTCCTTTTTCTTTTTTCTTTTTTTTCTTTTTTTTTCATTCTATCTTCTCTTTTCTCATCTCGCTTTTCCTTCTTTTCAGTTCGTTTGTTTCTCTGACTTTTTCGCTGAGCTTCGTCCGTGCTTGCGATTTTTTTTTCTCTCTCTCTCTTTTCGCTTTGGTTTTATTGCGTTTCGTTTCGGTCCTTCTTTTTTTTTTGGGGGGGGGGTAGGAGGGGGAGGGGGGCTTTTTTTTGGAGGGGGAAGGGGGGGCTTGTTTTGTGTTGTATGGTTCTCTTGTTTTTGCTCTTTTAACGTCTGATGACTTTGTGCTCAGTTGTTATTGTTATTATTGTTATTATTGTTATTATCGTCATCGTCATCGTCACTATCCTTAGCATTATTATTATTTCTCCATCCCTCCTTTACTCCCTTCCTTCATCCATTCGACCTCCTCTTTCTTTTTCTCCTCCTCCTCCTCCTCCTCCTCCCCATTCCTCCTCTATCTCCCCCCCCCCCCATGCCCCTCCTTGACCCGGCTCTGCCAGCCCCTCGGTGACACAAATATGCCAAAGTCCTCCGACCTTCCATTCTTTGACGTCCCTGTTCTTTGCTCTCCTGTTCTTTCTCTTTCTCTTGTTCTTTATTTTCTTGTTCTCTGTCTTTATCTTCCTGTTCTTTCTCTCTCCCTTGTTCTTTATTTTTTATTCTTTCTTTATCTTCCTGTTCTTTGTCTTTCCCTTGTTCTTTATTTTTTATTCTTTCTTTTTTCTTCATGTTATTTCTCTTTGTCTTGTTCTTTATTTTCTTGTTCTCTGTCTTTATCTTCCTGTTCTTTGTCTATCCCTTGTTCCTTATTTTTTTTCTTCTCTTTCTCTATATTCCTGTTCTTTCTCTTTCCCTTGTTCCTTATTTTTTGTTCTCTTTCTTTATCTCCCTGCTCTTTGTCTTTCCATTGTTCCTTATTTTCTTGTTCTCTTTCTTTATCTTCCTGTTCTTTGTCTTTCCATTGTTCCTTATTTTCTTGTTCTCTGTCTTTATTTTCCTGTTCTTTAGTCGGCGTAATCTGGTGGCTGTCTTTTTTTTTAAAGATGGGTCTAGTTTTATTCGTTTGTTTGATTATTATTATTATTATTATTATTATTATTATTATTATTATTATTATTATTATTATTATTATTATTATTATTATTATTATTATTTACTTTTGTTTGGGGGGGAGAGATTTTTTTCCTGGGTTTATCTCTCTCTCTCTCTCTCTCTCTCTCTCTCTCTCCTTCCTCTCTCTCTCTCTCTCTCTCTCTCTCTCTCTCTCTCTCTCTCTCTCTCTCTCTCTCTCTCTCTCTCTCTCTCTCTCTCTCTCTCTCTACTCCCCCTCTTCTCCCTCTCTCTCCTTCTCCCTTCTTCTTTCTTTCTTTACTTCTTTTTTTTCTTCCGCTTTTATCGCAAATTTGTAATTCCCCCTCTCGGGCTGTTCATTTTTGCCAGAATCGTTCAATATCGGATCTCATCTGTCCCCTTCCCCTCTCGCTCTTCTCATCCCCATTCTCTCATCTCCTCTTTTTTCTTTTTGCTTCATTCCCTTCGTCTCCTCTCCCCCTCCCCCTCCCCCTCCCTCTTCCCTCGCCGCCTCTCGTCCCTATCACTTTCTGCTCCCTCCATTATTTGTTTTTTGTCCTTCCCTCCTCCTCCCCCCCTCTTTTTCCCTCTTTTTCATTCTTCCCCCTCCTTAACGCACCCTGCTTCCTCTCCTCCTTTCCCCTCTTCCCCTTCTGCTCTTTTTATCTTTTTGTTTTCCTTATTAATACTCCCAACTCCTGAGTGTTCTCTTATCTTTTCTCCTTCTTTGTCCCTTTCTTCCAGTTTTACGCCTCCTTTTTCCCTCTTCTCTCTCTCTCCTTTCTCTGTCCCTTTTCCTTCTTCTTTCCTCCCTCTCTTCCCTCCCTTTTCCCCCTCTCTATGGTAGCCACTTGCATTGTCTCCTTCCCCCCTTCTCCTCCTTCCTTCCTTCTCCCTCCCTTCTTCCTCCCTTCCTCCTTTCCTTCCTGGCTTCTCCTTAATACTTCCTAATGATATCTTTGTTCTCCCTTTCCCCTTTCTCATTCGTCCTCCCTCCCCTTTCCCTTATACTTCTGCGATATCTTATTGTTACTCCCTCTTCGTCTCTCTTTCCTGTGGCTCTTCTCTCCTTCCTTCTTCCCCTCTCTCCCCCTCCTCTCTCCTTGGCTCCTTCTACGTGATGACTTATGTCTCACTTCTTCCCTCTTCTTTCTTCTCTCTCTTTCTTCTTTCTTTCCCCTCCTCCCCCTCCCATTTCTCCTTATTCTACTGATACCTTATTACACCCCCTTGCTCCCCCTTCCCCTCAAGCGTTCTTCTTCCTTCCCCTTCTCCCCCACTTCCTGATTTTCTGATGAGATAGACGACATTCCCTCACTCCCTTCCCTCGCCCCCCCCTTCCCTCCTCCCCTGGTCAGTGACACCTCGTGGAAGGTGCCGACTTCCGGTGGGAGTGACTGACGTTGGGGGAATTCACGGGCCAAGCGACGTCGGGAAGTGTGTGTGGCGGGGTAGCTGTCTTTTGCATGCGTGGGTGTGGGTGTTGGTGGGTGCGGGGTGCATGGTGGTGGTGATGCACAGGTGTGGTGGTGGATGGGTGAGGTGTGGACAGGTAATGGGGGCAGGGGTGCGGGGTAGATGTGAGGTGTGGGTTGTGGTGTGGTATGGTGTGTTGGTGTGGATGTGGGAAGGTGTGGATGGGTGTGTATGGGTGTGTAGGCAGGATGAGGGCGGCAGAGGATGCAGGTATGGGGTGTGGGGTGGGTATGGATGGTGGTGTACAGTGTAGGTGGGATGGGTGCGTGTGTGGGTGTGGGTGGGTGGGCAAAGGGATGAAGTGTAAGGTATGGTTGATGGCTATGTGGATGTGGTTGTGTGTGAATCCGGATACAGTGTCTATGTAGCCTTTGTGGAAATAGGTGTATATGTGTATATCGATGTATTTGTGTTAGCATCTGTATATGCGTTTTTGCCATCTCCCTCCCTTTTCATTTAGATAGACATATCAGATTTTTTTATGAATTTGGTGAGTGGTGGTGCCATCGAAAATTCCAAAATATTTATGATCTATATCGCTGGCAGGTATTTAGAAGAGTTTAATTTGAAATATCTCACATGTCAACCCAAAACAGGTTGTGTATATACTGTTGGAAACTTTTAAGGCACGGTTTCCCAATACTTGATTACTCATTTCATAATATGTAACATCTGTCTATCTCTGTCTTTCTTATTTTTCTATCTTATGCACCTTTTTTACTTATTTGTATATTTGTCTGTTGTCCAATGGACGTGTTAGATTTATCAAATCAAATTCTCTCTCTCTCTCTCTCTCTCTCTCTCTCTCTCTCTCTCTCTCTCTCTCTCTCTCTCTCTCTCTCTCTCTCTCTCTCTCTCTCTCTCTCTCTCTCTCTCTCTCTCGCAAACACATACATATAACACACACATTTCCAACTGTCACAAATGTTCGACATGTTTGCCTTTGCCATTTTTTTCGATCTTTATTTATTCATTCATTTATTTTTACCTGTTTAATATTTGTGGCAGAACGCTGATTAACTCTCGTATAATTACGCCAAGTGGGAGAGCATTTGAGTGAAAAGTTTATGCCAAACGTGAATAAGGCTACTCATTAAGTGCAGCTCATTACACGGCCATCACAGATTAAATTAGAGCCGATAATACATTTGCATCCGAAATTTACAGAATAATTAAGGGCTGCAGGAACGGGCTGCAGGAGATGCGTCTTGTTTACGTGGATTTTGGGGGCGATGGAGTTGTTGGGGGGAGGGGGGTATTTACAAGGGGGGTGGGTGGGGTGGAGGAAGTAGGAGGGGCCAGGTTGGTTGGGAGTGGAGGTGGAATGAGGGAGAGGAGTGGAGGAGTATATATATATATATATATATATATATATATATATATATACATATATGAATATATATATATATATATATATATATATATATATATATATATATATATATATATACGTAAAATATTTTTATTGTTTTATGATATATATGAGACAGAACTGAAAGAAAGTTAAATGAGGGTATAGAGAATGAAGATGAAAATAATAATGAAAAAAATTGAGCGTATAGAGAATAAAGAAAAAGAAAAAGAGAAAAGAATCAACAGCCATTCTTGATCAGAAACCAAGAGACCGAGAAGGAAGAGAAACGGTCCTTAAATGAAAGCCCGAGCTAACGAGCACGAGAGAGGAACGGCGGAAATCGGTCAAGACAACGGGCGTGATCGAGAGGAACGTGAGAGCGGAGAGCGTCGCCGGAACGTAGGCGACCCCCGCCGCCCACCGCCGCCGCCCACCGCCGCCGCCCACCGCCGCCGCCCACCGCCGCCGTCACACCGCGAAATGTCGGCGCCAAATCCGTTAGCGTTTTTTTTTTTTTTTTTTTTTTTCGGAGGATCAAGCTTCTATTTTTTTTCTCTTTATATGGTTCTTATGTTTAAATTTTAAAAAAATATCGAATTTGCATATCGTTAGGGATATTTGAGGGAATATTTTGTTTTCTTATTTCGGGTTTGGTTTTCGAGGGAAGGGGCGTGGGGGCGTGGGAGGGGGGAGGGGAGATAGGGGGCGTACGGGTGCGGGTGAGAGTGCGTATAAGGCTGAATGAGTTGGGTCGATGCGCGCTTCTCGACGCGGTGCGAGAAGTAGGCTCCGAACGAGGGCTGCTTTCTGGCGTGGATCTGCGGATTAAACGCATCTCGGAGAAGGCTAAAACCGCCGGCGATGGTCCGTCACGTTCTTCGTCGTCGCCGTCGTCTTCTTCTTCTTCTTCTTCTTCTTCTTCCTTTTCCTTCTTTTTCACTTTATCGGTCTCCGCCTCTTCCTGTTCGTCTTCTTCTTCTTCCTCCTCCTCCTTCTTTTTCACTTTTTCGGTCTCATCCTCTTCCTGTTCGTCTTCTTCTTCTTCCTCCTCCTCCTTCTTTTTCACTTTTTCGGTCTCACCCTCTTCCTGTTTGTCTTTGACTTTTCCTCCTTTTCACCTTTTTGTTCTCCTCTTCCTGTTCGTCTTCTTCTTCTTCCTCCTCCTTCTTCTTTTTCACTTTTTCGGTCTCATCCTCTTCCTGTTCGTCTTCTTCTTCTTCCTCCTCCTCCTTCTTTTTCACTTTTTCGGTCTCATCCTCTTCCTGTTCGTCTTCTTCTTCTTCCTCCTCCTCCTTCTTTTTCACTTTTTCGGTCTCATCCTCTTCCTGTTCGTCTTCTTCTTCCTCCTTTTCACTTTTTCGGTCTCATCCTCTTCCTGTTCTTCCTCTTCTTCTTCCCCCCTTTTCACCTTTTCGTTCTTCTCCTCTTTCTGTTCGTCTTCGACTTTTTGCGTCTTCTTCCTCCTCCTCCTTTTCCTCTTCCTGTTCATCTACGACTTCTTCCTCCTTTTCACCTTTTCGTTCTCTTCTTCCTGTTCATCTTCTACTTCATCCTTCTTCTCTTCCTCTCCCTCTTCTTCCTCCTTCTTCTCTTCCTCTCCCTCTTCTTCCTCCTCCTTTCCTCCTCTTCCTGTTTATCTTCCTCTTCTTCTTCGCCCCCCTTGTCTTCCTCTTCCTCATATTCCCCCTTTCATCCGCTGTGTATCTTCCTCTTCTTCTTCGTCCTCCTTGTCTTCCTTTTTTTCTTCATCCTCCTTGTCTTCCTCCTCCTCTTCTTCCTCCTTACCTCCTCTTCCTACATACAGTCTGGCACGTCCGACTGTGGGTGCATGGCGTTAGGTTTTTGTTCTCGGTCACGTGATACTAATTGTTCTTTGTACCATTTAACCCTATTTTTTTTTGGGGGGGGGTGAAAGAAGGAGGGGGAGAGAGATGCGGTGCGCTGTGGCTTAAACCAATTAACCTGTTTTTTTTTCTGTTTGAGATCTTTTCAATGAATGTTCTTACGCTTCTCTCTTTCTCTTTCTCTCGTCTTTCTTCGTTTTGTCATTCTCTCTCTCTCTCTCTCTCTCTCTCTCTCTCTCTCTCTCTCTCTCTCTCTCTCTCTCTCTCTCTCTCTCTCTCTCTCTCTCTCTCTCTCTCTCTCTCTTTCTCCTTCTCTCTCCCTTCCTCTCCTCTCCTCCCCCCTCTCTCTCTCTCTCTCTCCCTCTCTCTCTCCTCTCTCTCTCTCTCTCTCTCTCTCTCTCTCTCTCCCTCCCTCTCTCTCTCTCTCTCCCTCCTCCCTCTCCCTCTCCCTCTCCCTCTCCCTCTCCCTCTCCCTCTCCCTCTCCCTCTCTCCCTCCTTTCCTCCCTTCCCGTCTCTCCCGTTCGTACCGTTGAGATAATTATTCACTTGATATTATTAGACACATTTCAATTTATTCGACATTAAAGATCTCATTAATATTTCTTCGTTTTATTTTATTTTTTCATATTATTATTGTTTTTATTCGTGTTTATTTTTATTTGGGATTTTATTTTCATTTATTTTTTGTTGATTTTCTTTAATGGTTTTATTCTTATTTGTTTTATTTATTTTGTTATTATTATTATTATTGTTATTGTTGATATTATTGTTTATTTATTATTTTATGATTATCAATATCATTATCGTTATCATTATTATTGTTATTGTTGTTATTATTCTTATTATTATTTATTTATTATTTTGTGTGTAATTGTCGCGGGGATGGAGAATTGGGATGAAATGAGGAGGAAAAGTTTGTTTAACTTGTTGTTGTTTTCTGTTTTTGTTTTGTTTATGATTTGTTTTTGTTTGTATTTATTTATTTATTTATTTTGTTTTACCTATTTCACTTTTGCTTTGTCTTGAAAGGGTAGGAAGTAGGATTGGGAAGCTGCTCAGGTTTTATGGAAAGAAAGGAAGAGGTCGGGAAGAAGAATAGGAAGAAGAAAATGGAAACGCGTAAATGAAGAATATGGTAAACAGAGGTAAGGGTGAAGGAAGGAAAACGAAATATAACATTAAAAAGACAAGAACTAAACGAAGATAAAAGAATGAAAAAAATGAAGAAAGGTATAGGAATAAAGATTAAAAATAAAACATAAAAAAGATAAAAGAAAGACACAGAAGACAAAAAAAGAAGAAAAAACAAGAAGAAATAAAACGAAGGAAAAATAATGAAAAATAATGAAGAAAGGTAGAGGAATAAAGATGAAAAAAATAAAAGAAAAGAAAGACACAGGAGACAAAAAAAAAGGAAAAAAAAACGAAAGAAGGAATGAAAGAAATGAGACAAGATAGTCATCTTATCGTCTGAGTCAGAGACCCTAACCCGACCGCAAGAAATTATTTGACTAGCTCTCATTAGCAAAGGGGGGGGAGGGGGGGGGAAGAAGGGAAGGGGGAAGGGCAAAGATATAGACATTAACTCCATATCGTGACGTAGGATGTCAGACTGCGGGTATGTTTAATGTAATTGTTTCTGGGAGGGGGTTAGGGAGAGGAGTGGGGGTTGGGGAAATGATGAGGGAGAGGGGAGGGTGATGGGGAGGGGAGGGGGTTGGGGAGATGGGGCGGGAGAGGGAGGGGAGAGAGGGGGTTGGGGAAATGGAGGAGAGAGGTTGGGGAGATAAGGGGAGAGGAGGGAGGGAAGGGGGTTAGTGATGGGGAGGGAGGGGAGAGAGGTGATGATGAGGAGGGGTTGGGGGAGATGGGGATGGGAGAGAGAGGAGAGGAAAGGGGGTTGGGAGATGGGAAGGGGGTGAGAGAGGAGATGAGGAGGTTGGGGAGATGGGGAGGGGAGAGAGAGGAGAGGGGAAGGGGTTGGGGAGAGGGAAGGAGGAAGGGGAAGCTTTTTTAGAATTGTTCAAACGAGTGGGGAGAGATAAGAAAGGTCCTAGAAGTGTTTAAAGGAGGGGGGGATGGAATGCTTCAATGGGGGAGGGAGAAGGGGAAGGCGGAGGAAGAACTTCTAGAATTGTTCAAAAATAGTTTTCTAGAGCTGTTCAAGAAAGGGAGAGAGAGAGAGAGAGAAAGAAAGAAAGAAAGAGAAAGAGAAAGAGACGGGCAGACAGACAGAGAGAAAGAGAGAAAAGAAAGAGGGAAAGAAAATGAAAAGAGAGAAAGAGAGAGACAGACAGAGAAAGAAAGAAGGAAAGAAAATGGAAAAAAAAGAGAGAAAGAGAAAGAGATACATTTCTGCCATGTTTTCTTTTCCTTGCGGTAGAGAAGGAGGAGCGTCTTGCAAAGTTGAGTCAGATTCGGTTCTTCTTCTTAATGCAATTATTTAATGGAGGACATGCCACGAAGTCCTTGGAGGCTCTAGGACTTTCTTCTCTCTCTCTCCCTCTCTTAATCTCTCTCTCTGTCTGTCTGTCTCTCTCTCTCTCTCTGTTTCTCTTTCTTTCTCTCTCTCTCTGTTTCTCTTTCTTTCTCTCTCTCTCTCTCTCTCTTTATCTCTCTCTCTCTCTTTTCTCTCTCTCTCTTTTCTCTCTCTGACTTTTCTCTCTCTGACTTTTCTCTCTCTCTCTTTTCTCTCTCTCTCTCTCTCTCTCTCTCTCTCTCTCTCTCTCTCTCTCTCTCTCTCTCTCTCTCTCTCTCTCTCTCTCTCTCTCTCTTCTTCCCCTCTCTCTTTTCATATTGGTCATTGTCTTCCTCTCTCTGTCCTTCTTCATCTTCGATGATTTTCACTCTGCCTCCTTTCTTTTTTATATTGTCTGTCCCTTTTTTCCTTCTTCATCTCTTTCTCCTCTCCTCCTTTCTTTATTATATCTCCTCATCTTTCTTTCTTTATCGCTATCTGTCTAGGTTTCTCTGTATATATATCCCATCCCTTTCCCTCTCCCTCCCTCCATCCATCTTATCTTCCCTCCCTCTCTCCATCTTATCTTCCCTCGCTCTGTCCCTCCTTTCCTAATTCCTTCTTCCTCCGTGCCTCTTTCCGCCCCTTCCCTTCCTCCCCTCCTCCCCTCCTCCCTCTTCCTTCCCTCCCCCCTTTCCCTCCTTCCTTCCACTTCCTTTCTTCTTTCCTTTCCCTCCCTCTTTCCCCCTCCCTCCGTCTTTCCCTTCCTTCCTCTTCCCCTCTCTCTCCCCCTTCTTCCTCCTTCCCTCCCTCTTTCCCTCCTTCCCTCCCTCCCCCTATGATTCGACCCTCCAGAGATCTTTTCCCTCCACCTTACCCCGAGGGCGAGGTAGATGCTCTGGCCACTATTTACGCATTACACTGTGTGGCCCCCTTGTTATGACGGTACTGCGACACGGGTATATTGCAATTTGTCGGCCGGTCTTATGATTATTGTTATGATTATGGTCTCTCTCTGGTTCTACGTCTTGTTGGTTCGCCCTGTCTTTCTCGTTCTCTTCTCTGTCTGTCTTTCTCTCTCTCTCTCTCTCTCTCTCTCTCTTTCTTTCTTTCTTTCTTTCTTTCTTTCTTTCCTCTCTCTCTCTCTCTCTCTCTCTCTCTCTCTCTCTCTCTCTCTCTCTCTCTCTCTCTCTCTCTCTCTCTCTCTCTCTCTCTCTCTCTCTCTCTCTCTCTCTCTCTCTCTCTCTCTCTCTCTCTCTCTCTCTCTCTCTCTCTCTCTCTCTTTCTTTCTCTCTCTCTCTCTCTCTCTCTCTCTCTCTCTCTCTCTCTCTCCCTTTGTCTCTCTCCTTTTAGCTTCCCTTTGTCTCTCTCCTTTTAGCTTCCTTCTCATCGTTTCTCTTCCCTTCCCTCATTTCGTTGGTGATAATTACTGTATAATGTTGTTGTATTTTACTGTATTGTTCGCGAGAGGCTTTTGTATTGGTGAAATGTCTGCCTCTTCTGACTTGTTTTATTTTAATTTTATGGTGGTCCTGGTCCCTGACAGTTCTTTTCTCGTCCCCCTTTTCGTATGTCTTTATCGTGTTGTAATTCTTGTTTTCTTTTTCCTTTCCCTTCTACCTCTTCTCTTCCTCTCTCTCTTCTCCCCATTTTCTTCTCCTTCTGCCCTTCTTCTTACCCTTTTCCCCTTCTTCCCTTTTTCCCCTTATTTTCTTCCCCTCTTTTTTCCCCATTCTCGCCCACTTCTCCCTTTCTTTTTCCCCATTCTCGCCCTCTTGACCCCTTCATTACTTCCTCTTTTCTCCCCTTCTTCCCCCTTCTTTTCCAGAGTAAATGAAGCTTGTCTGCCAAACCTCGGCCGGCCGCTCCACAAATCCCCGTAAAACCGAACTTGTAATTGATTCGTTTCGATAACTCTCTCTCTCTCTCTTTCTTTTCTCTCTCTCTCTCTCTTATTCTTTCTTCTTTTCTTTCT
>NW_027218164.1:0-17918 GCF_042767895.1 Penaeus vannamei | reverse complement strand
ATATATATTATATTATAATATATATTGTTAATTTTTATATTTGTTTTATTTATAATTTAAAAAAATAATTATTTTTAAAAAAAAAAAATTTATTTTTATAAGTATACATATATCCTTGTCCATATCTATCTATTTACTTACACGTATGCCCGTTCATATGACCACACGCACGTATTTCTCAACTTCCCAATACGTACAACCTGCGGCACGCATCCGAACGCGCGCGCCCGCCCCAGCACAGCGCCTTCCCTCCAGCTAATCCAAACAGATAGCCACCTCATCCGATTCCGTCAGCTCCGGCTTCCATCCGCAGATTACGAATGTCATTCTGTTCCTACTTTCGTCCCGCTAACAACATTCGGACGCATCATCCTTCAGGCTCGCGGGATTTCTTTCATCCTTTAACAAATAATATGAAAGTCATTTGCGTGCGGCGGTAAGCGGCGTCTGGCCGGTTAGTCTGTAATTATAACGTCGCGCCGCCGGTTAAGCGTGACTGAAATTCTCATTTTTCCTTCGTGATTTTATTTTCGTCGCCTGAACTTTTGGAAGAAAATTACCTTCGTCTCTCATATCAAAATATGATATTATAATTGTTATTATTATGATTATTATTATTATTATTGAAAATTACCTTCGCGTCTCATACCAAAATATGATATTATTATTGTTATTATCATTATTATTATTATTGTTATTATTATTATTATCATCATCATTATTATTATTATTATTATTATTATTATTATTATTATTATTTTTTTAGATGATAAAAAATATAAAATTTTTATTTTAATGTTAAATTTATATTATAAATTTTTTTTAAAAAGTATAGTTTTTAAAAAGGAGTATTTTTTTTTAAAAAAAGAAAAAAAAAATGTATGTTTATTTATATACATCTAAATAAAAAAAAAAACAAAAAAAAAACAACAAAAAATATATATATATATATATATATATATATATATATATATATATATATATATATATATATATTAAAAAAAAAAAAAAAAAAAAAAAGCAAAAAAAAAAAAAAAAAAATTATATATATATTTATATATATATATATATATATATATATATATATATATATAATATATATTATATTATTTTTTGTTGTTTTTGTGTGTTTTTTGTTTTATATTATGTATGAATATATTCACACACTTTTTTGAGCATATATAGGGGCATTCTCCTTAACCGCCCGAGCACAAACCCCCACTCGGCCGACCCTCCATCGGCACCAAATCCGCACATGCATCCTCTTCCACAAACGGATTCTTCCCCCATAGCGAACTCTTTATGACGTCATCGCTCTCTTTATGACGTCATCGCTCTCTTTATGACGTCATCGCTCTTGCCGAAGAAAGATTCCGCGTTCGAAACTTCAGCGATTCCGGCGACTGGAATAACGGAAGGAGGGATAATAATACGTTGTTCATGAACCGAAACGGAGGAGAAGTGGAATGGACTGTTTGCCGATCGAAATTGGTCGTGGAATGAGGCGGATGCAGGAGGAAAGTTTGGGGCTTGCTTATCGCTGTCCTCTTTCTTGTCTCGCTTTTTCTCTCTCTTGATTTTCGGGTTTCTCGTTTTTTTTTTCTTCTCTCTCTGTCTGTCTGTCTCTCTCTCTCTCTTTTGTTCTCTTTGTTTCCCCGTTTCGGTTTTCTTTCCCCTTCCCCTCTCTTTTTTTCTTTTCTTTTGCTTCATTTTCTGCATTTTGATTTTTTTTCTCTTCTTTCTTTTCTTTTGTTGTCCTTTTTGTTTTTCCTTTTCGGTTTTCTTGTCCTCCCTCTCTTCCTCTCTCTTGCTTTTCTCTTCCTTTCTTTTACGTTTCCTCTTCGGCTTTCCTACTTTTCCTTCTTCCTCTCTCTCTCTTGCTCTCCCTGTTTTCTTCTGTTATTTCTCTTCCTTCCCGCTGCTTCCTCTAGCTCTCTCTTCCTCTCTTCATCGCTCTTACTCTCCCTCTTCCTTCTTCTTACATTCCTTCTCTCTTTCTCTCCTCCTCTTCCTGTCTCTCACTCCTCCCTCTCTCTCATTCTTTTGCTTCCTACTTTCCTTGCTTTCTTCCTACCCCTTTTCTCTTTTTTAAATGCGAAGGGGGTGAGAGGGAGAGAAAGGAGGAGAGAAAGGGGGAGGGGGAGGGAGAGGGGGAGGGGAGAAAAAGGGAGAAAAAAAGAGGGGAGGAGAAATGGAGAAAGGGGGGAGGGGAAAAAAAGAGAGGGTGGGAGGGGAGAAAAGGGAGAGAGGGGAAGGGGAGCATTAAAGGGGAGGGCGGAGGAAGGGAAGAAAAGGGGAAGATAAAAGGGAATAGGGAAGGGGGAATGAGAAAAAGGAGAAGAAAAAAAGGGGAGGGCGTAGGGAAGAAAAGGGGAGGGGTAGGGAGAAAACGAAGGGGGAAAGAAAAAGGGGTAAGAGGGAGAGAGAAAAAGGGGGAGAAAAAAAGGGAGGGGGGGTGAGGGGAGGGGAGGGGAGGGGAGGACGAGACATAAAACTTCCCTCCACGCAAGTCTTTGAGGAAAATTTTCGTGGAAACTGCAGCGTGTCGTGTGAGATCCATTATCTTAAAAACCTCAAGACGGTGTTTTGTGAGGAGGTTCCATTACTTAGGAGAGGTAAACATTTCGTCTTTTGGGGAGGGGGGCGCAGAATTAAAGGGGGAGGAGGAGGGGGAAGTTTAAGGGGAAGGGGGAGAGGGAGAAGGTGAGGGGGAGAGGGGAGGGGTTTATGGAGGGGAAGGGGGAAGGGAGGGGAAGGGTGAGGTTTAAAGGGAAGGGGGAGGAGGGAAGGGAGGGGGGGAGAGGGAGGGGAAGGGTGAGGTTTGAGGGGAGGGGGAGGAGGGTAGGGGGTGGGAAGGGGGTTTTATGGGGAGCAAGTTATTTTTAGGGTTTTAAGGGAAGGTGAGCGGAAAGTGGGGTGGAAGAAGGAGGGGGAGGGGGAGGGAGGGTTGGGGGGTTTAATGGGAAGGTAAGGGGAGGGAGGCGGGAAGGATTTTAGGAAGTGGATGGTAAAAGGGAAGAAGTTTTTTTAGGGTTTTAATGAAAGGGGAGTTGAGAGTGGATGGAAGGGGGTTTTAGGGAACGGAAAAAGGGGAAGTGTTAGTTTTAGGTGTTTTAGGGAAAGAAGGGGGGGGGTAGGAAGCAGTAGGGAAGGGGAGGGAGAATGGAAGGGAGGAGTTTAAGTGTTTTAGGGTTATGGGAAGTTGGGTTTAAGGGTATTGGGAATGGAAGGCGGGTAGAGGTATAAAGGTGACTGAATAGTGAGAGGGTTAATAGAGAGGGGTGGAAAGGATGATGGGGCAGAGAGAGGGGGAAAGGAAGAGAGGGAAGGGGGAAGGGAGAAGGAGGAACGGAGGGACTGGCAGAGGGAGGGGTGAATAGAGAAGATAGAAATAGCAAGAAAGGCAGAGAAAGAGAGGGAGAGAGAAAGAATTTAAGAGAGAGAGAAAGATAGATAGATAGACAGATAGATAGGTAGATAGAGAGGGAGTGAGAAGGAGTGTGTGTGCGTGTGTGTGTGAAAGAGAGAGAGAGAGGGAGAGAGGGAGAGAGGAAGAGAGAGAGAAAGAGGAGAGAAAGAGAAAGAGAAAGAGAAAGAGAGAGAAAGAGAGAGAAAGAGAAAGAGAGAGAAAGAGAAAGAAAGAGAGAAAGAGAGAGAGAGAGAGAGAGAAAGAGAAAGAGAGAGAAAGAGAGAGAGAGAGAAAGAGAGAGAGAGAGAGAGAGAGAGAGAGACGAGAGAAGCGAAAACAAAGTGCGAAAGAGAAGCTTCTTGCCCTATTGATCTATTTTTTTTTCTCTCTCTCTCCCTTTCTCTTCTTTACCAAAAAACCTCATTATTATCATTTCTTAACCTTTTCTTACCGATTGCAATTTTTATTCCCTCTTATCTCTGCATAAAATCCCAAGATGCCTCACTGGTCTTAATCTTAAAAAAAAAAAAAAATGAAAAAGAAGAAGAAAAAAAAGATTCGAGAGTAAATTTCTCTGGAGATTAAGGGCAAATCCTGTAGATTAAGAGTTTCCTTTGAGATTCCCTTCAGTAATGAAAAATTGGTAACTTCTCAAGTCAATTTAAGCCAAACGCAAAAAGATCGGTCTGCTAACTTCAAACAAACGGAAGGCATTCTATTGTTTGTTTGTTTTTGTCTTTACTTATTTATTTATTTTTTGTTATTCGACCGAGCTAAAACCGTATTTGAATCGCATAAAGTGTTCACAAAGCGACCATCTCACCAGCCGACGCACCTCCTCGCCTCTCTCCTCTCTTCTCTCTCCTCTCGCCTTTCTTGCCTCCTGCTTCTCCCTTCGCCTTTCGCCTCTTCCTTCCCATCGTCTCTCTCCTCTCTCCTCAACCATCGCCTCTCGCCTCTCCCCTCCCGGTTCTTTACCTTCCCTTCCTTTCCCTCGCCTCTTGCCTCTCTCCTCTCGTCTCTCGCCTCTCCTCCCGCTTCTTTACCTTCCCTTCCTTTCCCTCGCCTCTTGCCTCTCGCCTCTTGCCTCTCTCCTCTCGCCTCTCCCCTCCCGCTTCTTTACCTTCCCTTCCTTTCCCTCGCCTCGTGCCTCTCGTCTCTCGCTTTTCTTCCCTCCTCTCGCCTCCCGCCTGTTGCCTCTCGCCTCTCTTCCCTCTCCTCTCGTTTCTCAAGCCTTCGCTCCTTCTTCTTGCCTCTCTTCCTCTCCTTCCCTCCTTGCTCTCTCTCTTCCTCTCCTCTTGCCTTCTCTCCCCTCGCCCCACCCTTTTCTTGTTACATTGCATTCTCTGTCTTGTTTCCCTTCTTTCAATTCCTTGCTTCCCCTCTTCCTCAATCTTGTTTCTCCTTCGACTGAGTGGCATATCCTCTCCCTCTTCTCTGTTTCCCTTCTTTCGTGTTTTTGCCTCCCCTTTGCCTCATTCTTGTTTCTCTTCCATTCTCTTGCTTCTTCTCTTCGTCTCCCTTGCTTCTCCTCTTCCTTACGCATGCGCTTTCTCTCTCTTCATTCTACTTTCCCCTTCTTTTTAATTTCATCTTCTTGTCTCTCGTTTCTCCCTTCTTCGTGGAAAGGTATGAAGGAGAACGAATATCTTGACAAGACAAGGGATGTATTTAACCGGTTTCGATTATATCTTCGTCGGAAATACATGTATTTCTGACGGAGATACAATCGAAACCGGTTAACTGTATTTCTGACGAAGATACAGTCGAAACCGGTTAAATGCATTTCTGACGAAGATACGATCGAAACCGGTTAAATGAATTTCTGAGGAAGATACGATCGAAACCCGTTAAATGAATTTCTGAGGAAGATACGATCGAAACCGGTTAAATGCATTTCTGACGAAGATACGATCGAAACCGGTTAAATGAATTTCTGAGGAAGATACGATCGAAACCGGTTAACTGTATTTCTGACGAAGATACAATCGAAACCGGTTAACTGTATTTCTGACGAAGATACAATCGAAACCGGTTAACTGTATTTCTGACGAAGATACAATCGAAACCGGTTAAATGTATTTCTGACGGAGATACAATCGAAACCGGTTAAATGAATTTCTGACGAAGATACAATCGAAACCGGTTAAATGTATTTCTGACGGAGATACAATCGAAACCGGTTAAATGAATTTCTGACGAAGATACGATCGAAACCGGTTAAATGTATTTCTGACGAAGATACAATCGAAACCGGTTAAATGTATTTCTGACGGGGATACAATCGAAACCGGTTAAATGAATTTCTGACGAAGACACAATCGAAACCGGTTAACTGTATTTCTGACGAAGATACAATCGAAACCGGTTAAATGCATTTCTGACGAAGATACAATCGAAACCGGTTAAATGAATTTCTGACGAAGATACAATCGAAACCGGTTAAATGAATTTCTGACGAAGATACAGTCGAAACCGGTTGAATGTATTTCTGAAGGAGATACAATCGAAACCGGTTAAATGAATTTCTGACGAAGATACAATCGAAACCGGTTAAATGAATTTCTGACGAAGATACAATCGAAACCGGTTAAATGAATTTCTGACGAAGATACAATCGAAACCGGTTAAATGAATTTCTGACGAAGATACGATCGAAACCGGTTAAATGAATTTCTGACGAAGATACAGTCGAAACCGGTTAAATGAATTTCTGACGAAGATACGATCGAAACCGGTTAAATGAATTTCTGACGAAGATACAATCGAAACCGGTTAAATGAATTTCTGACGAAGATACAATCGAAACCGGTTAAATGAATTTCTGACGAAGATACAATCGAAACCGGTTAAATGTTTTCCTGACGAAGATACAGTCGAAACCGGTTAAATGCATTTCTGACGAAGATACGATCGAAACCGGTTAAATGAATTTCTGACGAAGATACAATCGAAACCGGTTAAAAGCATTTCTGACGAAGATACGATCGAAACCGGTTAAAAGATTTTTTGACGAAGATACAATCGAAACCGGTTAAATGTATTTCTGACGAAGATACAGTCGAAACCGGTTAAATGCATTTCTGACGAAGATACAATCGAAACCGGTTAAATGTTTTCCTGACGAAGATACAGTCGAAACCGGTTAAATGCATTTCTGACGAAGATACGATCGAAACCGGTTAAAAGCATTTCTGACGAAGATACGATCGAAACCGGTTAAAAGATTTTTTGACGAAGATACAATCGAAACCGGTTAAATGTATTTCTGACGAAGATACAGTCGAAACCGGTTAAATGCATTTCTGACGAAGATGCAATCGAAACCGGTTAAATGCATTTCTGGCGAAGATATAATCGAAACCGGTTAAATACATCCCTTGTCTTGTGAAGATATTCGTTCTCCTTCATACCTTTCCACATTTGCCAACGTGAAGACGGTTCTCCCTTCTCCTTCCTTTTTCTTCCTTCTCTACGTAGGATAGAATACTTCTCTCCTCTTATCCTTCTTTCTCTTATGCGTTAGTTGTCTCCTTTCTTTGTGTTACATCTCTGTCTATTTTTGCATCTGTCTGTCTGTTTGTCTGTCTCTTTCTCTTTCTTTCTCTCTCTCTCTCTCTCTCTCCCTCTCTCTTTCTCTTTCTCTCTCTCTCTCTCTCTCTCTCTCAGAAGGAGATACAAAGTCTTACAACGCCTTGAACTTTCCCCTCAACCAACCCTTCCACTCCAATCATTTCCTCTACTCCACCTCTCCCTCACTCCAGGATCTCCCCCTCTCACCCACCCTTATTTACTCCCCTCCCCTTCTACCCACCCTCCCCCAATCCCCCTCTCCCTCAACCCACCCTCCCCATCATCCCAATCACCCCCACAACCCACCCTCCCCCTCAACCCACTCCTGCCTCACCACCCCTCTCATCCCCTCCCCTCAACTCCACCCCCTCCCCCACCCAATCACCCCCTCAACCCACCCTGCCCACTAACCCACCCTGCCCACTAACCCACCCTCCCCTAACCCACCCTGCCCACTAAACCACCCTCCCCCACCTCCTCGAGTCTCACGTCCCAGTAAGGCTCCCCGAGATAAAGACTGATAGCACGGGCGGTGGATATATTAGGTTGCCAGTATCGATGAGGTTTATGGCTCGAAACTTGAGAATGATATCCGAGAGGTGTTGGGAGGGGAGTGGGGGGAGGAGGGGGGGAGGGAGGTGGAAGGATTTTTTGGGGGTGGAGGAAGGATTGGAGGGGGGGTAGTGGGGAGGGGAAGGATTTTTTGGGGGGGAGGGGAGGATTTTTTTTTGAGGGGGGGTAGGGGGGAGGAGGGAGGAGGAAGGATTGGGGGGGGAGGGCGGGAAGGGGAGTGATTGGAGGGGGGTAGGGGTGAGGATTTTTTGGGGGAGGGGAGGATTGGAGGGGGTAGGGGGGAGGATTTTGGGGGGGAGGGGGATGGAGGGAGGATTTTGGGGGGGAGAGGGGATGGAGGGAGGAAGGATTGGGGGGAGGGAAGGGAGGATTGGAGGGGGTAGGGGGGAGGGAGGGATTGAAGGGGGGAGGATTTGGGGGGTAGCAGTGGGAAGGGGATGGAGGGGTAGGGGAATGGGGATGAAGGAGAGAGGAAGTATAGAAGGGGAGGGAAAATGGAGGTGTAGGGGGGGATGGAAGATTGGGGAAGGTAAGGGGAGGGGAGGGGAATGGAGGGAGGAAGGATTTGGGGGAGGGAAGGGTTGGGGAGGTGGGAAAGATGGGAGGTATGGGAGAGGGGTGGAAGGGGGAAACGGGAAGGGATAGTAGGGTGAGGGGTCCTAGCTGGTGTGGGAGGGGGTGAGTGGAGGATGAGGTTGGGGCGAGGTTAAGGAAGGAGAGGATTGAGGGGACAGGTGAATGGGAAGATGGTGGGGATTGGGGGGAGGAGGGGGAGGGGGGATAGGGAAGTGGGAGAGGTTAGATGTTACCTAAGAGAGAGTTAAAAAGGGAGGTCTGGAAGTGGTGCTAAGGGAAGTGGAGGGGGGGGGGGAGATAGGGAGATGGATACTGGAAGGCTGACTAAGGTGGGGGGGGGGGGGTCTGGACGTCAGGTAAGAGGAGATGGAAGTCAGCCAGGGGGTAGGGGTAGGGGGTGGGGCTAGGGAGGAGGGGGGGTAGAGGCTAGACTGAAGGGAGACTGAAGGGGTCAAGTTGGGGGAGGAGGAGCAGGCTTAAAGGTCAGGTGGGGGAATGGAAGGGGGGGGGGGTAGGATAGGAAAGGGGAATGGGGAGAGAAGGGGGAGGGAATGGAGGAGAGAGAATGGGGGAGAGAAGGGGGGGAGGGAAGGGTGAGGGAAGGGGCCTGTGAAGTTTGCAGGGAGGGAGAAGGGAAATGGAAATCGAATGGGGAGAGAAAGGGAGGGAGGGAGAGAGGGGAAGGAGAGAAAGGTGAGAGGGAAAAGAGAGGAGGATGAGGGGCGATTGAGAGGGAAGCAAGAAGGAATAGGAGGAGAATAAGAAGAGAAGAAGAAATGGATAAGGAGGAAGAGGAATCAACATTTGAAAAGGGAAGGAGATGAGAAGGAAAGAGAGAGGGAAGGAGAAAGAGAGAAAGTTGGGCTAGAGAGAGGGGAGACGGCAATAGTGGGGACGGAAGGAGGAGGTGGAAGAAGGAAAAAGGGAAAGGAGGAGAAGGGGATGAAAGGGAAAAGGGGATGGGAAAGGAAAAGAAGTGGAAGAAGGGAAGGAGAATGGAGGGAAGGGGAAATGGAGGGAAAAATAGAAGGGAAGGGAAGGGGGAAGTGGAAAGCGGAAGGGGGAATGGAGGGGAAAGGGAAAGGGAGGAGGAAAGGGAGGAGAAGAGGGAAGAGAAAGGGGAAAGGAAAGAGAGGGGGAAAAGGAAGGAAGGGGAAAAGAGGGGAAAAATGGAAGGGAAAGGGAAGGGGAAGTAGAAAGCGGAAGGGAAGGGGAGAGGGGGAAGTGGGGGGAAAGGACCCAGGGTTAAAGGTCGAGTTATGTGCCGGTAATAGGAAGAAGAATGAGGCTGAGAGCGTGAGGTGGACGAAGATGGAGAGGAGAGGAAGTGGAAGAAGAGGTGGCGAAAGAGGAAGAGAGGATGAGGAGAAGGAAGAAGAAAATTGGGAGAAATGGTAATGACAAGGAGAAGGAAGAAGAGAATTGGGAGAAAGGAACGAGTGAGAACGGATGGAATGAGGAGGGGGAATACAGAGGAAGAGAGGATGATAATGACAAGGAGAAGGAAGAAGAAAATTGGAAGAAATGGTAATGACAAGGAGAAGGAAGAAGAGAATTGGGAGAAAGGAACGAGTGAGAACGGATGGAATGAGGAGGGGGAATAGACAGGAAGAGAGGATCATAATGAGGAGGAGAAGGAAGAAGAGAATTGGGAGAAAGGAACGAGTGAGAACGGATGGAAAGAGGAGGGAAAATAGAGAGGAAGAGAAGGAGAAGAAGAGGAGTTACAGGAGATGGAAAAAAAAGAAAGTGAAGAAGAGTAAAAGAAGATATAATAACTAGGAGAAAGAGCAAGGAAGAGAATAAGGGAATAGAGGAGGAGAGGAGATGAGAGTAAAGAAGAAAATAGGAGACGAAATAAAAGATATTGAGAGGAGAAAGAGAAGAAAGAGACGAGAGAATAAAAATTAGACAAAGGACAAGACGAACCCGCTTATGCAGAGAAAACAGAGGATAATAATAACACAAAATAAACACAAGAAAACAAAAAAGCCAAATAACGGACGAAGAATAAGAAAAAGAAAAAGATGGGAGAAGAGACGAGGAGAGGGTGGGGGGGGATGAGGAGGGGAGGGGGAGGAAGGGAGAATGAGAGGCGAGGGGAGGGGGGGGAGAATGAGAGGGAGGGGGGGAATGAGGAGGGGTAGTGGGGGGAGAATGAGAGGGGAGAGGGGGGAGGGGGGGAGAGTATAAATGATGTTGGTATCTAGTAAAAGGGAAAAAGATGAGGGGAGAGAACCGATGCGGAAGGGGAATGACACAGGAGGGAATAGAAAGAGCGAGGCTTTAGGGTCCGAAGGATAAAAAAAAAAGGAGGAAAAGAAAAACGTGTAAAAATAATGTTTGGTTAAATGAGGAGATGGAGGGAGGGAAAGAGTGGGGGAGGCGGGGGAGGGAAGGGGAGGAGAGGAGGGAGGGAGGGAAGGAGGAGGAACGAGAAAAAGAGGAGAGAGAGAGAGAGAGGAGGAGGAGGAAGAGAAGAGAAGAGAGAGAGAGAGAGAGAGAGATTTAATCAGGAGAGAAAGAAAGAAAGAAAGAGAAAGAGAGAAAGAAAGAAAGAATATGAAAGACAGAAAAAAAAGACACACACAGAAAGATAAAACATGTGCCAAAGACTTAGAGAGAGCCACAAGCGGAGAGCCAGAGAGCCCAGGAGAGCTACGATTGGAGTGCCAGAAAGTTAAAACCTGTCAATCAACGAGAAGGATCATTCATAGACGCGGTTTGAAGGCAAGAAGAAAGATGCTGATGGATACTGACAGGTCGAGTTTGAAGTTAGACGAAAGGAGAGCTGGAGGCTGCCTAATAGACTTTCATTTCGGGGGAAGCTTTAGTTAGGTTCTCTTCTCTCTTTGTCTGCGTTTTTTTCTTTTTCTTTTTTATCTATTAATTTTTTGTCTTTATCTTTATTTCTCTGTCTGTCTGTCTCTGTCTGTCTGTCGGTCTGTCTGTCTCTGTCTGTCTGTCTGTCTGTCTCTGTCTCTGTCTCTGTCTCTGTCTCTGTCTCTGTCTCTGTCTCTGTCTCTCTCTCTCTCTCTCTCTCTCTCTCTCTCTCTCTCTCTCTCTCTCTCTCTCTCTCTCTCTCTCTCTCTCTCTCTCTCTCCCCATCCCCCTTCTTTCTTCTTCTTCTTTCTTCTTCTTCTTCTTCTTCTTCTTCTTCTTCTTCTTCTTCTTCTCCCCCCCCCTCTCTCTCTCTGCAAATAACCCTTTTAACTGGCCATTGTTGTTATATAACGAAGGAGAGGCAGAGACAGAGACAGAGGTAAAGTTTGAGAAACAGAGACGGAGAGACCGAGAGAAAAGACCAAGAAAAACTGAGAAATCGAGAGAGAGAGAGAGAGAGAGAGAGAGAGAGAGAGAGAGAGAGAGAGAGAGAGAGAGAGAGAGAGAGAGAGAGAGAGAGAGAGAGAATGCGAGAATGCGAGAATGAGAGAGAAAGCAAAGATATTCAACCATCATATCACAAACGCATTCCTAAGTACAAAAGCTCCCCGTTTTCTTTAGAAAGCCGCTCCTCTAAAGAAAACTGTAATACCCTGTCTTTAAAGAGAACGTTGATTATGCAAACATTTTATGCATGACTACAGTAGACAGGCGAGGGAGCTCAAAGGTGCATCTAAAATTCGTCTGTTTTTTTTTGCAAAGACGTTGAATTGCTTGTGATTATTCAAGAATTTTTATCTTTATTAAAAATCGTATTGTTATTTTGTTTACTTATCATTTTCATTTCTGGTATTTCACTTTCTTGGTATTGGTATTAATTCTGTGATATTTTAATATTATTATTATTGTTTTTGTTGTCACTATCGTTATGATTATTTTCATGATCATTATTCTTGTCATAATTACTATTATCATTGTCATCATGATTATAATAATTTTTGTTATTATTTTTTGATGTCATTATTCTTATTGTCATTATTACGATTATCATTTTTGTTGTTATTATAATTATTACTATCATTCTCATTATCATCATCACAATTATTATTATTATTATTATTGTTATTGTTGTTGTTATTGTCATAATCATTATTGTTGTTATTAATATTATCATGATCACTATTATTATTAAAATTTTTATTATTATCATTATTGCTGTCATCATCATTATCATTATAAGTAGTATCATCATCATCATTATTGTTATTAGAGTAGCAGTAGTAGTGGTAGTATTGCATCTACGATTTGGTTATCATAATCATCATCAAGTTATCAGTTTCACTTTTATCATTGTCATTGTCTTTATCATCAACATTATGAAAGTGAATATTTTTTTCTCGAATATCATCAATTTGAGTAGTATTGCTGGGGGAAAAAAATAAAAACTTTAAGTGAACATTTCTATCGTAAATGAATTTTAATTTACTCTCAGAATCACAGCGGAAATTTAGAGTGAATCATTCAACGCAGCTGTACACAGATGCATAATTACACACACACACACACACACACACACACACACACACACACACACACACACACACACACACACACACACACACACACACACACACATATATACATACATATATATATATACATATATATATATATATATATATATATATATATATATATATATATATATATATATATACATACATATATATAAAACCTAACCTAACCTGAACGCACACACAAAATTGAACAAGAAAAAAGAAAAAGAAAAAAAAAATCAACACGCTCATAATTAAAGACAAACTTTAGTATACTCGACGTAAAAAAAAAAAAAAAAGAAAAAGAAAAAGAAAAAGAAAAAATGTTGTCCAAACTAAAGTGAAGTGAAGACAAGTCCTCGCTCCGTATAAGTACATTCTAACATGTCCATAACGTGTAAGTCTCTATCATTATTTTGTAAGTATCATACTCTCCTTCTTCAAACTATAGAGTAATCGACATCCGGTAAATCTAATGACCTCTTTACGGTTGGAGTGTCTGTTCGAAAATGAAAAGCTAATAGATAATAGACATTGCAGGGAAAAGTACATCTGCGTCCTCATTATATTAGAAAAGTGTTTGAATCGGAAGTATGGGTGGGCGGATTTTGATTAGTTTTGATTAGCCCCCCCTAAAAAAAGAAGAAGAAAAGAAAACGAAATACAGTTCCATTGTTCGTGTAGGATTACCACCGTATCAACAATTCTGAAAATTAAGACAATCTGATTTAGAGAATTATCTCTAAACTGCATTCGACGAATATATGAAATAATAATAATAATAATACTTTGCCACTAATAAGCTTCGTTAGTCTCAGAGAACATATCACAGTTCGTTCCGCTTCTCGGTGATTCATTTCGATGAAACTGTTTCGAACATGAACCGAATCCGAGTCGGAACATTTTCGGATCGCCCACAATTACCTAATTCGCACAACCGCTTAGAGGTGTTCTGAAGACAAGTTCTTGCTCCAAAAGGATCATTATATCATTAACGAATGAATTCATGACTATTATTAATCAATGAAATAATGACTACCATGAATAAATCAATAGTTTTCATTCTCATTGCATCCGCGGAGCTTTTGTACTTATATGAATATCATAAGGACACCAAGACTCATGATATACAGCGTGTTATTCGTGGTAAGGTATATACCGGTATGATATGCTGTTCTGCAAGGTCTTATGATGTAGTTCTACAGTCATAAGTAAACCATGTGGGTATATGTGTTTATTCAGTCCACTAAATCTGTAATGAAACCATCTCTCGAAAGCATTAATAGTTATTTACATTATTAAATTACTGTTATGTAGGATTAAGTAACTGACAATCAAAATGATGACAAACGAACAAATTATTAAGTACATAAAATGTGAAAACAAAGATTGACTGTCAGTCTTTTTGTCTGTCTGTTAGTCACTCTCTCTCTGTAGTAAGCTTCTGCCTCTCTGTACTCCACCCTCTTCTCTCTCTCTTCTCTCTCTCTTCTCTCTTCTCTCTTCTCTCTTCTTCTTTCTTTCTTCTCTTCTTCTTCTCTCTTTCCTTCCTCTTCCCCTTCCTTCCCTCCTCCTATCTCTTTCTCAAAAAAAAAAAATAAATAAAAATAAAAAATCTATCAACCGCCGGGTATTAATTCCTGTTTACCTAAACACTCCAACATATAGATATTCAAACAGATTAAAAAAAGGAAACACTCAAGCAGGCATATAACATTCTACTGCCCCCACATATGCATAATTACCTACATTTACATGCATAAGGCCTATGGAAACGTCCTTGGTAATTTAAGCGTCCAAAAGGGGGATATTTACGTAGATATAAGATATGTAAACGCCATATTATGATAAACAAAAGGAATTAGTTTACTGCGGCGCATCGGAAAAAAGTTCTGTGGCGTTTCAGAAAAAGTGATTTTCAGCGAAGTGACAGCGAGATATATGGTTGGAGAGGGAGAAAGAATTTATGTATGTTTGTATGTGTGTGTGTATGTGTGCATATTTATATGTACATATATATGTACTCATTTAAACGTATAAATGTTTCTACACATATGCATATACGTACATAAATATACATATGTATATATATGTACATTTGTAGATGTACTAATGTGTGTGTGTGTGTGTAAGAGAGAGTGTATGAGGGTGTGTGTTTGTGTATTAGCTACATGTATTTATATACAGAGTGTGTGTGAGAGAGAGAGAAAGAGAGAGGGAAAGAGAGAGAGAGAAAGAGAGAGAGAGAAAGAGAGAGAGAGAGAGAGAGTTAGAGAGAGAGAGAGAGAAAGAGAGAAAGAAAGACAGACAGAGAGAGAGAGAGGGAGCGAGAAAAATAAAGAGAGAGAAAGAGAAAAAAAGACAGACAGAGAGAGAGAGAGCGAGAGTGCGAGAGAAAGACAGTGTGAGAGAGAGAGAGCGAAAGCGAGTGAGAGAGAGAAAGACAGACATAGAGAGAGAGGGAGCGAGAGAGAGAGAGAGAGCGAGAGAGAGAGAGAGAGCGAGAGAGAGAGAGAGAGAGAGAGAGAGAGAGAGAGAGAGAGAGAGAGAGAGAGAGAGAGAGAGAGAGAGAGAGAGAGAGAGAGAGCAAGGAGAGAAAGACAGTGAGAGAGAGAGAGAGAGAGAAAGAGAGAGAGAGAGAGGAGAGAATGACAGTGAGAGAGAGAGAGAGAGAGAAACACAAAGAGAGAGAGAGAGAGAGAGAGAGAGTGAAGGAGCGAGAGAGAAAGAGAGAGAGAGAGAGCGAGCAGAGAGGGAGAGGGAGAGAGAGATAGAGAGAGATAGGGAGCGAGAGCGAGAGAGAGAGAGAGAGTGAGGAGCTTGAAAGAGAGACAAGGAGAGAGAGAGAGACGAGCGAGAGAGAGAGAGAGAGAGAGAGACGAGAGAGAGAGAGAGAGAGAGAGAGAGAGAGAGAGAGAGAGAGAGAGAGAGAGAGAGAGCGAGAGCGAGAGCGAGAGCGAGAGAGACAGAGAGAGAGAGAGAGAGATTGAAAGACAGACACAGAGAGAGAGCGAGAGAGCGAGAGATTGAGAAAGACAGACAGAGAGAGAGAGAGCGAGAGCGAGAGACAGAGAGAGAGAGAGAGGGAGAGAGAGAGAGAGAGAGAGAGAGGGAGAGAGAGAGAAAGACATACAGAGAGAGAGAGAGAGAGAGAGAGAGAGAGAGAGGGAGAGCGAGAGCGAGAGACGAGAGAGAGAGAGAGAGAGAGAGAGAGATTGAAAGACAGACAAAGAGAGAGAGAGAGAGAGCGAGAGATTGAGAAAGACAGACAGAGAGAGAGAGAGCGAGAGCGAGAGACAGAGAGAGAGAGAGAGCGAGAGACAGAGAGCGAGAGAGAGCGAGAGCGAGAGCCAGCCCTGCCCCAACATCCTCTTTAAGGACTGCTGTTGCTCCTGCAGGGAAGGGCGACCGGAGTTACACCAGGTTAAGGTAGATTATCCAAAAAGTTATCGTACACTCCGGCCAAGTTCCGCCGGTCGAGGGTAGCTGAGGGTTGAGGGAGGTCGAGGGGAAAGGGGGGAGTAGGAAAGGGGGAAGGGGGAGAGCGGGAAGGGGAAGGAGAGGAGGAGGGGGAGAGAGGAAGGGGGACAGGTGGGTGGGGAAGGGGAAAAGGGGAGGAAGAGGAGGGGAAGGACAGTGGGAAGCAGGTAGAGGAGGGGATGGGGGGAGGAGGAGAGAAGAGGGAAGGGGCAAATGGGGGAAGGAGGAGGAGGGGAGGTGGGGATGGGGAAAGAGGGGAAGGGGAGGGGTGAGGATGAGGTGAAGGGGGAGAGGAGAAGAGGGGGAGCAGCAAGGTAAAGAGGGGGGTGTGAATAGGGGGAGGTGAAGGGGGAAGAGATATGAGGGAAGGGGGTAAATGGGGAAGGGAGGAGAGGAAGAGAGGAGGAAGGAAATGGGGAGATGATGAATGGAGGGGGTAAGCAAAAGGGGCAACTCACAGGTAGAATTTACCTTTATACCGCAAGACCTCTTCAGAATATGTTGAAAAACTTTATATTTCCTTTTCTTAAAGGAAATATAAAAGTTCTACCTACTTTCCTTAAAAGAAAAGAAAAATGTAAAAAAAAAAAAAAAAAAAAAAAAAAAAAAAAATTAAAAAAACCATATCCCCCCTTCCTTACCTTACCCTCCTCTCTCCCTCTTTCCCCCCAACCTCCCCTCTCCCCCAATTATCGCACGCTACGCACACGTGAGATAATGAAGTCCCGAAAGTTTTGCTACAACAAAATGTTTTAAATTGTTTTGCCGGGGAAAGAGTGTGACTGGATTTAAAGAGATATGCAGAATTTTATGAGGCGTCTTCGTGCTGTGGAAAGACTAGTTTGGTGTAAATGTTGTTTTGAACTGAAATTCGGGATGGGGGGTGAGGGTGGGGGGGAGCGGTGTGGGGAGCGATCGGGGGGGTTCAAAGTTTTTGGTAGGATTTAAAAAATAAGAGAAAGGGGAAGTAAGAGAAAAGGAAAATGAGAAGTCAAGAAAAGGAAAATGAAAAAAAGAAAAGGGGAAAGAAGAAGAAAGGAAAAACATGAAAGGAAGAAAAGAAAGAAGAACAGAAATGAAAAAAGGAAAAGATAAGAAAAGTTGTATGGTGAGAAAAAAGAACAAAAAAAAGAAAGAAGAAAAGAAAAAACAAGAAAAGGAAAAAACAAGAAAAAGAGATAAAAAGAAGAACAAAAAACGAAACAAAATAAAAGAAAATAAAAAAATAGATTTAAAAAGTAAAAAAATATAAAAAAGTAAAAAAAAAAATATAAAATGAAACCTATTACAACAATCACGACCAATCTGAATAATCCGATAGCTCGTAGCCCGCAGCAACAACCCGGACTCATCTACTCGTTCCACCGAATGAAATATATTCACATCAGAAAAGCATTTCGGAAATTATGAAACGTGCGGCAAGGGCGGGTCGGCCGGATATGCAAGGGTCGTCATACACTACGGGTTCGGGTCGTGAATTCCGGTTAAGTGGCCATTTACACCTCTTTATGCGCACTCGTTCATTGCGAAGGTATTGCGCTGTAATTAAAACACCTTTGCACGCAACAATGCCAGGTTCTAAAATAAAGTAAAGAAAATGTAAAGTGTCTGTGAGAAAAAGCGCTTTGAATAGTGTGTATATAAATATGTTGGCACACACATATACATTAACCCTTACACACACACACACATGCATACATACACACACACACACACACACGTGTATATATATATATATATATATATATATATATATATATATATATATATATATATATATATATATATATATATGTATGTATGTATGTATGTATGTATATATATATATATATATATATATATATATATATATATATATATAAAATATA
>NW_027218163.1:5000-10000 GCF_042767895.1 Penaeus vannamei | reverse complement strand
TATTAATATAACAGTAAAAAAAAAAAAAAAAAAAAAAAAAAAAAAAAAAAAAAAAAAAACATGCACTCGAGAAATAAACAAAAAGTTAGAAAGGGGAGACGTCATATATGAAAAAAAAAATCACATTAATCTAACAGTAAACAATAAAAACGATGCACCCAAGAAATTGTTTATATAATGAAGATAACATGAGAGGAAATAAAACACTACATATAACAACATAGAAACCGCTTACGTAAAATATCTATAAAAGCTGACAATCAATACTCTTTAAAATTCAGTTGATATAACTAATTTCCACCAATTAGTGCATTAAAATTACGGATTGATTGATATTTAAAATAAACTGCCGCGTCAAGAGCTAAGGTAATTAGCAGCGAACATCTTGCGGGATCAAAATGTCCAAATATTCAAAACAATTAAAAAATCTATCAATACATGAAGTATACTATCAGCATCACACCCACGCACGTGTTATTGTATTGTGGTTAGAGTCTTATATTTATGTATCAGGAAGATGCGTTTACTCCCGTGAGGTGGAGTAAGGAGTAGGGGCCACGGATATAAAGGCCTTTTTACTCTTTAAAACATAAAAAAAACGAAAAAAAAGGAGAAAAGGCCAGGGATAGACAGGCCTTGTTTAGTCTATGAGACAAAAAAAAAGTAAAAGTATGGGCAGGGATAGATAGCCCTGTTTACTCTAAGAAAAAAAAAAGTAAAAGTTTGAGCAGGGATAGATAGCCCTGTTTACTCTAAGAAAAAAAAAGTAAAAGTTTGAGCAGGGATAGATAGCCCTGTTTACTCTAAGAAAAAAAAAGTAAAAGTTTGAGCAGGGATAGATAGCCCTGTTTACTCTAAGAAAAAAAAAGAAGTAAAAGTTTGAGCAGGGATAGATAGCCCTGTTTACTCTAAGAAAAAAAAGAAGTAAAAGTATGGGCAGGGATAGATAGGCCCTGTTTACTCCATAAGACAAATAAGAAGGGATAAAAAAAAAACTCTTGCAAGCTCTCATAAAAAAATAAACTATCTGGTTGAATGCTTTAGGTAATTTCAGGTTGAATAACGACTGGAATTAATACCGAGCTTAATTAACACAAAATTAGGCAATAATCAAACCGGGTCTAACTTCAGGATCCAAAAGGGTACATAAGCACACACGTTCACCCTAACCTCGCATATTCTGAACCGTATTCATGTTGACAACTGTGGAAAAGGTACGAATGAGAATGAATGTCTTCACAACCCAAGAGATGTGCTAGATCGGCATATATCTTTTTCAGAAATACATCTCTTGTATTGTGGAGATATACACTCTCATTCATACTACTTGTTTCTTTGTTGAACAGACCCCCTATGGAGCTAAGGTTTGACAATAAACTTTTAAAAATAAGTATTTAGGATACGTGTTAAACAACTTGTTAAACAGAATATATAATTCAGTGATAAAAAGTGCACGCAAAACAGTAAAAGTAACGAAACATTGCAAATACCTACAATATGTGCCCTGAAGCACAAGTAAAAAAGAGTAAGGTCTGAGTACAAAAATCCTAAAAGATTTGCAACAGGCCTTGGAAAAATATGTAGAAATGTGCTTGAGAACTTTTATGATTACTAATACTTTTCTGAATGATAAAAATGCATTAAAAATCATTAAATGTTAAAACAACATTCAAATAAAAGTAGCATTAAAATGGCATAAGCAGAGCGGCAGTTTAGTTTAAAAATGCTTCGTCTTCTAAATTGGCCGATAGCAAACCGCATCGTTTCAAATTAAGCCTAATTCAGATTGAATTTGCAGCCATTCAAAATCATTTCAATTTAGAATAACAGGTAGGGTCATTAAAATTTTAAGGGGTAACGTAGGGGCGAAATTTCAGTCTAATGTGGCTCCTTCTGGATCTTACAGATTTCCCCGGGGGCAGGAAAGGGGTCGTAGGAATAAAGAGTGAAGATCTAAAGTAAATAAAAAACTAAAAAAAATCGGATAAAGTGGATATAAAAGATAGGATAGAAGGCAGATGGTGCGTCTAGTTTTATAAAAGAGCAGAGGCAGTTAAGGGCGAGGATGTTCCAGAGAGAGGAAATATAAAGGGATACGAGAAAGAGGATGCAGAAGATGCACTTAGAAGAAGGCAAACGTTAGGAGGAGGCGAAGCTGTAACAGAGCAAAGGAGAATGGCTTGAGTGCAGAAATTTTGTTGGCAGAGAGAAGCACGGCCTATATGGGAAATAAGTGAAGGAGGGAAGGAGAGAGTGAGAGAGAGAGAAGGATGAGAGTCAGAATAAGAGAGAGGGAGAGAGAGCTGAGGCGGGGACAAGCGCAGTATCGTGCTACAAATATAATTGTACTTTTTTTCTATAGTTTTTGTTTTCATTACATTATCTGATACGCTGAACTCACAATTATGTAATAATGGCCATTATCACAAAATTTGCGAAAATGGAAATGTTAGCAGTTGCTTCCTGCAAGTAGGCCCATTTGCATTTTTTTTTTTTCTTTTCTTTAATGCTTGTAAACGCTTCTCGTGACATACTTTGTCAACAGCAGCTCCAGCAAACACGTAAGAGCAGTTTCGTGGCATTTCATCGAAGGAAACGCCTTGTTATGTAATTTTTATCTCATCAAAACATTCACTCCTTAGTGCACTCGGGGAAGAACGGTCTGGGAGAAGGGATCCCACACATTGGGAAAAAAACAAGGTAGCCAGAACTGAGAAAGGCCAAAACAGGATATAGCATGCTGGGTAGCTAACACTGTTTGATTGTACTATTCCTACATTTAGTTAGTGCTCTGTTAGATGCCAGCGCGTGTTGGTATCAGTGGGAATGAACAAGCTGAACGGATGGCCGAGGCAGCTGCAGCTCAGCCCTCTGATGCTCGATTTCCTTTCCGACACCGACTCGAAACCCAGAATCAGAGGTTGTTTTCGCGATAAATCTAAAATAAATCTAAAAATAATAAAATAAAATAAATCTAAGATAAATCGCAAACCTAAAACAACAAACTGCGAGAGATTAGAGATGCCTTGACCGACAAAAGGCGAAGAAGTGTTATTAAGGCTGAGAATCTGGCACGCAAGACTGACTCGAGGGACGATGATGGCTAAAAGGGAAGGACGTTGCGAGGGAAGCCAAGAGCCATTATCGGCTGCATATGAAGTGGAAATGGGTACAGCATTTCCAGTACTCGTCTCTCTGAAAAATGTATTCGCTAAAAAAAAATGTATTGGGGGAGAATTGTGACATAAAAAGTCTTATTAATTTCCTAAGGGAGACTAACATAAAAAAAAATCAAGAATGCTTAATCATAATGCAACAATTATATTCTTTGAAAGCATGATACTTATGCTTAGATATTAAATATGATATTTTTTGTTACTTGTATTCACGAGAGATTTTTATTGACAGCTTTTGAACATTGTAAATAGTTCAACATTTTAATCCCACATGGTATTCGCCGCTAATGACCTTAATAGCTGTTGACGCTTCAGATAATTTAAAATAATGAATCAATTAGGTGAAATCCTCGTATATCACAATCCGACGTCATGCTAAAACCAGGTATTTCTTATCTACTTTTATTATTATTATTATTATTATTATTATTATTATTATTATTATTATTATTATTATTATTATTTATTTATTTTTGTTATTTTTTTTTATTTTTTTTTTATTTATTTATTTATTATTTTTTTTTTTACAGAATTCAACTAATCCATCATAGTAGTTCTTTCTTTGTCTTGGATATCCCTATAGCGTATATTTATAATGAATTAATCCGGTACAGCGACGGACGTAAGAAACAACCTTGACCCCTTTTACCGCCAAAGGGAATAAAACAAATATCGATATTTGTTGTGTGTGTGTGTGTGTGTGTGTGTGTGTGTGTGTGTGTGTGTGTGTGTGTGTGTGTGTGTGTGTGTGTGTGTGTGTTTGTGTTTATGCGTGTGTGTGTGTGTGTGTTTATGCATGTGTGTATGTGTATTTATGCATGCGTGTGTGTGTGTATTTATGCATGCGTGTGTGTGTGTCACCTCGATTACAGCACTAAATCTATGCCAGAACAAGATTAAGATGAACTCCTCCGTGCAGGCAGCTCCCGGGCGTCACGAAGGGCACAGGCGGTGGCAGTTGGCACTCGAGATCCCGGGACGAACCAATCTGAAACGGAGAGACACGAAAGGCGAAGGAAATGAATAACAAAGGTAGTGATGATGATGATAAGGAGGAAGAAGGGGATAACAGTGATGGTAATTATAATGATAATGGTAAAATATTGATAATAAAGTTAGGATAGGAGGAAATAAGATAACAGTATTGATAATGATAAGTGATAATTTTTATTTTTAGTATTATTATTATCATTATTATTGTTATTACTGTTATCATCATCATCATCACCATTATTACAATTATTATTAATATTCTTACTATTATAGCAGTGCCAGAACCAGCAAACAGCCCCTCTCTCCAAACGACTGAAATTTCCGCAAAGTCGTTAGACCTTAACGACTCACTGAAATATATGTTGCCATTTGTTGTTATGCCGTTGCAAGCTGGCTATTGGTATCGAGGTGAAGCTCGAAAGATTTGCAATAAATCAGTTGCACTTTGGGTCAGGTTGAGAACTATCGGCTATGTGATTTGTGCTTTTCTTGCTTTGTTTTCACACTGTTTTCCTTCATGTTTTTTTTTTTTTTTTTTTTTTTTATCTTGATCATACCTGATATTACATGTTATTATTCACTGTATCATTGTCATCATCACCATCATTATTATGTGCAGTATTATCTTTCCATTACGACCACAATCATCATCCTCCCGACCACCGCCATCATCATCACATCACAGCATCGTCACCATCTCCATCATCATCATCATCCACGTCTTCCTCCACATAACTGTCATCACCATCATCAGCGTCATCATCTCCCTACATCACATCACATCATCACCATCATAATCATCACTGAATGGTAAAACATTCTATTGTGTTG
>NW_027218162.1:0-15000 GCF_042767895.1 Penaeus vannamei | reverse complement strand
AAAAACGAAAAGAAAAAAAATATCTAGACTTATGGGAAGTCACAGATTTATCGCATGGAATTTGATTAATCCTTTTTTAAGAGACAAATCAATAATCGGATAATAATAAGGATAATAATGATAATAATAAGACTCCGAGAATTTGTTCCTTTCTTGGCGGCTCCATCGCTACCCACAATGCACTTGCGTCGCTACCCACAATGCACTTGCGTCGCTACCCACAATGCACTTGTGTCGCTACCCACAATGCACTTGTGTCGCTACCCACAATGCCCTTGTGTCGCTACCCACAATGCACTTGTGTCGCTACCCACAATGCCCTTGTGTCGCTACCCACAATGCACTTGTGTCGCTACCCACAATGCCCTTGTGTCGCTACCCACAATGCACTTGTGTCGCTACCCACAATGCACTTGTGTCGCTACCCACAATGCCCTTGTGTCGCTACCCACAATGCACTTGTGTCGCTACCCACAATGCACTTGTGTCGCTACCCACAATGCACTTGTGTCGCTACCCACAATGCACTTGTGTCGCTACCCACAATGCACTTGTGTCGCTACCCACAATGCACTTGTGTCGCTACCCACAATGCCCTTGTGTCGCTACCCACAATGCACTTGTGTCGCTACCCACAATGCCCTTGTGTCGCTACCCACAATGCACTTGTGTCGCTACCCACAATGCACTTGTGTCGCTACCCACAATGCACTTGCGTCGCTACCCACAATGCACTTGTGTCGCTACCCACAATGCACTTGTGTCGCTACCCACAATGCCCTTGTGTCGCTACCCACAATGCCCTTGTGTCGCTACCCACAATGCCCTTGTGTCGCTACCCACAATGCACTTGTGTCGCTACCCACAATGCACTTGTGTCGCTACCCACAATGCACTTGTGTCGCTACCCACAATGCCCTTGTGTCGCTACCCACAATGCACTTGTGTCGCTACCCACAATGCACTTGTGTCGCTACCCACAATGCACTTGTGTCGCTACCCACAATGCCCTTGTGTCGCTACCCACAATGCCCTTGTGTCGCTACCCACAATGCACTTGTGTCGCTACCCACAATGCACTTGTGTCGCTACCCACAATGCACTTGTGTCGCTACCCACAATGCACTTGTGTCGCTACCCACAATGCACTTGTGTCGCTACCCACAATGCACTTGTGTCGCTACCCACAATGCACTTGTGTCGCTACCCACAATGCACTTGTGTCGCTACCCACAATGCACTTGTGTCGCTACCCACAATGCACTTGTGTCGCTACCCACAATGCACTTGTGTCGCTACCCACAATGCACTTGTGTCGCTACCCACAATGCACTTGTGTCGCTACCCACAATGCCCTTGTGTCGCTACCCACAATGCACTTGTGTCGCTACCCACAATGCACTTGTGTCGCTACCCACAATGCACTTGTGTCGCTACCCACAATGCACTTGTGTCGCTACCCACAATGCACTTGTGTCGCTACCCACAATGCACTTGTGTCGCTACCCACAATGCACTTGTGTCGCTACCCACAATGCACTTGTGTCGCTACCCACAATGCACTTGTGTCGCTACCCACAATGCACTTGTGTCGCTACCCACAATGCACTTGTGTCGCTACCCACAATGCACTTGTGTCGCTACCCACAATGCCCTTGTGTCGCTACCCACAATGCACTTGTGTCGCTACCCACAATGCACTTGTGTCGCTACCCACAATGCACTTGTGTCGCTACCCACAATGCACTTGTGTCGCTACCCACAATGCACTTGTGTCGCTACCCACAATGCACTTGTGTCGCTACCCACAATGCACTTGCGTCGCTACCCACAATGCACTTGTGTCGCTACCCACAATGCACTTGTGTCGCTACCCACAATGCACTTGTGTCGCTACCCACAATGCACTTGCGTCGCTACCCACAATGCACTTGTGTCGCTACCCACAATGCACTTGTGTCGCTACCCACAATGCACTTGTGTCGCTACCCACAATGCACTTGAGTCGCTACCCACAATGCACTTGTGTCGCTACCCACAATGCACTTGTGTCGCTACCCACAATGCACTTGTGTCGCTACCCACAATGCACTTGTGTCGCTACCCACAATGCCCTTGTGTCGCTACCCACAATGCACTTGTGTCGCTACCCACAATGCACTTGCGTCGCTACCCACAATGCACTTGTGTCGCTACCCACAATGCACTTGTGTCGCTACCCACAATGCACTTGTGTCGCTACCCACAATGCACTTGAGTCGCTACCCACAATGCACTTGTGTCGCTACCCACAATGCACTTGTGTCGCTACCCACAATGCACTTGTGTCGCTACCCACAATGCACTTGCGTCGCTACCCACAATGCACTTGCGTCGCTACCCACAATGCACTTGCGTCGCTACCCACAATGCACTTGTGTCGCTACCCACAATGCCCTTGTGTCGCTACCCACAATGCCCTTGTGTCGCTACCCACAATGCACTTGTGTCGCTACCCACAATGCACTTGTGTCGCTACCCACAATGCCCTTGTGTCGCTACCCACAATGCACTTGTGTCGCTACCCACAATGCACTTGTGTCGCTACCCACAATGCACTTGTGTCGCTACCCACAATGCACTTGTGTCGCTACCCACAATGCACTTGTGTCGCTACCCACAATGCACTTGTGTCGCTACCCACAATGCACTTGTGTCGCTACCCACAATGCACTTGTGTCGCTACCCACAATGCCCTTGTGTCGCTACCCACAATGCACTTGTGTCGCTACCCACAATGCACTTGTGTCGCTACCCACAATGCACTTGTGTCGCTACCCACAATGCACTTGTGTCGCTACCCACAATGCACTTGTGTCGCTACCCACAATGCACTTGTGTCGCTACCCACAATGCACTTGTGTCGCTACCCACAATGCACTTGTGTCGCTACCCACAATGCACTTGTGTCGCTACCCACAATGCACTTGTGTCGCTACCCACAATGCACTTGTGTCGCTACCCACAATGCCCTTGTGTCGCTACCCACAATGCACTTGTGTCGCTACCCACAATGCACTTGTGTCGCTACCCACAATGCACTTGTGTCGCTACCCACAATGCACTTGTGTCGCTACCCACAATGCACTTGTGTCGCTACCCACAATGCACTTGTGTCGCTACCCACAATGCACTTGTGTCGCTACCCACAATGCACTTGTGTCGCTACCCACAATGCACTTGTGTCGCTACCCACAATGCACTTGTGTCGCTACCCACAATGCACTTGTGTCGCTACCCACAATGCACTTGTGTCGCTACCCACAATGCACTTGTGTCGCTACCCACAATGCCCTTGTGTCGCTACCCACAATGCACTTGTGTCGCTACCCACAATGCACTTGTGTCGCTACCCACAATGCCCTTGTGTCGCTACCCACAATGCACTTGTGTCGCTACCCACAATGCACTTGTGTCGCTACCCACAATGCACTTGTGTCGCTACCCACAATGCACTTGTGTCGCTACCCACAATGCACTTGTGTCGCTACCCACAATGCACTTGTGTCGCTACCCACAATGCACTTGTGTCGCTACCCACAATGCACTTGTGTCGCTACCCACAATGCACTTGTGTCGCTACCCACAATGCACTTGTGTCGCTACCCACAATGCACTTGTGTCGCTACCCACAATGCACTTGTGTCGCTACCCACAATGCACTTGTGTCGCTACCCACAATGCACTTGTGTCGCTACCCACAATGCACTTGTGTCGCTACCCACAATGCACTTGTGTCGCTACCCACAATGCACTTGTGTCGCTACCCACAATGCACTTGTGTCGCTACCCACAATGCACTTGTGTCGCTACCCACAATGCACTTGTGTCGCTACCCACAATGCACTTGTGTCGCTACCCACAATGCACTTGTGTCGCTACCCACAATGCACTTGTGTCGCTACCCACAATGCACTTGTGTCGCTACCCACAATGCACTTGTGTCGCTACCCACAATGCACTTGTGTCGCTACCCACAATGCACTTGTGTCGCTACCCACAATGCACTTGTGTCGCTACCCACAATGCACTTGTGTCGCTACCCACAATGCACTTGTGTCGCTACCCACAATGCCCTTGTGTCGCTACCCACAATGCACTTGTGTCGCTACCCACAATGCACTTGTGTCGCTACCCACAATGCACTTGTGTCGCTACCCACAATGCACTTGTGTCGCTACCCACAATGCACTTGTGTCGCTACCCACAATGCACTTGTGTCGCTACCCACAATGCACTTGTGTCGCTACCCACAATGCACTTGTGTCGCTACCCACAATGCACTTGTGTCGCTACCCACAATGCACTTGTGTCGCTACCCACAATGCACTTGTGTCGCTACCCACAATGCACTTGTGTCGCTACCCACAATGCACTTGTGTCGCTACCCACAATGCACTTGTGTCGCTACCCACAATGCACTTGTGTCGCTACCCACAATGCACTTGTGTCGCTACCCACAATGCACTTGTGTCGCTACCCACAATGCACTTGTGTCGCTACCCACAATGCACTTGTGTCGCTACCCACAATGCACTTGTGTCGCTACCCACAATGCACTTGTGTCGCTACCCACAATGCACTTGTGTCGCTACCCACAATGCACTTGTGTCGCTACCCACAATGCACTTGTGTCGCTACCCACAATGCACTTGTGTCGCTACCCACAATGCACTTGTGTCGCTACCCACAATGCACTTGTGTCGCTACCCACAATGCACTTGTGTCGCTACCCACAATGCACTTGTGTCGCTACCCACAATGCCCTTGTGTCGCTACCCACAATGCCCTTGTGTCGCTACCCACAATGCACTTGTGTCGCTACCCACAATGCACTTGTGTCGCTACCCACAATGCACTTGTGTCGCTACCCACAATGCACTTGCGTCGCTACCCACAATGCACTTGTGTCGCTACCCACAATGCACTTGTGTCGCTACCCACAATGCACTTGTGTCGCTACCCACAATGCCCTTGTGTCGCTACCCACAATGCACTTGTGTCGCTACCCACAATGCACTTGTGTCGCTACCCACAATGCACTTGTGTCGCTACCCACAATGCACTTGTGTCGCTACCCACAATGCCCTTGTGTCGCTACCCACAATGCACTTGTGTCGCTACCCACAATGCCCTTGTGTCGCTACCCACAATGCACTTGTGTCGCTACCCACAATGCCCTTGTGTCGCTACCCACAATGCCCTTGTGTCGCTACCCACAATGCACTTGCGTCGCTACCCACAATGCACTTGTGTCGCTACCCACAATGCCCTTGTGTCGCTACCCACAATGCCCTTGTGTCGCTACCCACAATGCCCTTGTGTCGCTACCCACAATGCACTTGCGTCGCTACCCACAATGCACTTGTGTCGCTACCCACAATGCCCTTGTGTCGCTACCCACAATGCCCTTGTGTCGCTACCCACAATGCCCTTGTGTCGCTACCCACAATGCACTTGTGTCGCTACCCACAATGCCCTTGTGTCGCTACCCACAATGCCCTTGTGTCGCTACCCACAATGCACTTGCGTCGCTACCCACAATGCACTTGTGTCGCTACCCACAATGCCCTTGTGTCGCTACCCACAATGCCCTTGTGTCGCTACCCACAATGCACTTGTGTCGCTACCCACAATACACTTGTGTCGCTACCCACAATGCACTTGTGTCGCTACCCACAATGCACTTGCGTCGCTACCCACAATGCACTTGTGTCGCTACCCACAATGCACTTGTGTCGCTACCCACAATGCACTTGTGTCGCTACCCACAATGCACTTGTGTCGCTACCCACAATGCACTTGTGTCGCTACCCACAATGCACTTGCGTCGCTACCCACAATGCACTTGTGTCGCTACCCACAATGCACTTGTGTCGCTACCCACAATGCACTTGCGTCGCTACCCACAATGCACTTGTGTCGCTACCCACAATGCACTTGTGTCGCTACCCACAATGCACTTGTGTCGCTACCCACAATGCACTTGTGTCGCTACCCACAATGCACTTGCGTCGCTACCCACAATGCCCTTGTGTCGCTACCCACAATGCCCTTGTGTCGCTACCCACAATGCACTTGTGTCGCTACCCACAATGCCCTTGTGTCGCTACCCACAATGCACTTGTGTCGCTACCCACAATGCACTTGTGTCGCTACCCACAATGCCCTTGTGTCGCTACCCACAATGCACTTGTGTCGCTACCCACAATGCCCTTGTGTCGCTACCCACAATGCGCTTGTGCGCTTGTGTCGCTACCCACAATGCGCTTGTGTCGCTACCCACAATGCACTTGTGTCGCTACCCACAATGCCCTTGTGTCGCTACCCACAATGCCCTTGCGTCGCTACCCACAATGCACTTGAGTCGCTACCCACAATGCACTTGTGTCGCTACCCACAATGCCCTTGTGTCGCTACCCACAATGCACTTGTGTCGCTACCCACAATGCACTTGTGTCGCTACCCACAATGCCCTTGTGTCGCTACCCACAATGCCCTTGTGTCGCTACCCACAATGCCCTTGTGTCGCTACCCACAATGCACTTGTGTCGCTACCCACAATGCCCTTGTGTCGCTACCCACAATGCACTTGTGTCGCTACCCACAATGCCCTTGTGTCGCTACCCACAATGCGCTTGTGTCGCTACCCACAATGCACTTGTGTCGCTACCCACAATGCCCTTGTGTCGCTACCCACAATGCACTTGTGTCGCTACCCACAATGCCCTTGTGTCGCTACCCACAATGCACTTGTGTCGCTACCCACAATGCCCTTGTGTCGCTACCCACAATGCGCTTGTGTCGCTACCCACAATGCACTTGTGTCGCTACCCACAATGCCCTTGTGTCGCTACCCACAATGCCCTTGTGTCGCTACCCACAATGCACTTGTGTCGCTACCCACAATGCCCTTGTGTCGCTACCCACAATGCACTTGTGTCGCTACCCACAATGCACTTGTGTCGCTACCCACAATGCCCTTGTGTCGCTACCCACAATGCCCTTGTATCGCTACCCACAATGCCCTTGTGTCGCTACCCACAATGCACTTGTGTCGCTACCCACAATGCCCTTGTGTCGCTACCCACAATGCGCTTGTGTCGCTACCCACAATGCACTTGTGTCGCTACCACAATGCACTTGAGTCGCTACCCACAATGCACTTGTGCGCTTGTGTCGCTACCCACAATGCGCTTGTGTCGCTACCCACAATGCACTTGAGTCGCTACCCACAATGCCCTTGTGTCCCTACCCACAATGCGCTTGTGTCGCTACCCACAATGCCCTTGTGTCGCTACCCACAATGCACTTGTGTCGCTACCCACAATGCACTTGTGTCGCTACCCACAATGCACTTGTGTCGCTACCCACAATGCACTTGTGTCGCTACCCACAATGCACTTGCGTCGCTACCCACAATGCACTTGTGTCGCTACCCACAATGCACTTGAGTCGCTACCCACAATGCACTTGTGTCGCTACCCACAATGCACTTGTGTCGCTACCCACAATGCCCTTGTGTCGCTACCCACAATGCCCTTGTGTCGCTACCCACAATGCACTTGTGTCGCTACCCACAATGCCCTTGTGTCGCTACCCACAATGCACTTGTGTCGCTACCCACAATGCACTTGTGTCGCTACCACAATGCACTTGAGTCGCTACCCACAATGCACTTGTGCGCTTGTGTCGCTACCCACAATGCGCTTGTGTCGCTACCCACAATGCACTTGTGTCGCTACCACAATGCACTTGAGTCGCTACCCACAATGCACTTGTGCGCTTGTGTCGCTACCCACAATGCGCTTGTGTCGCTACCCACAATGCACTTGAGTCGCTACCCACAATGCACTTGTGTCGCTACCCACAATGCGCTTGTGTCGCTACCCACAATGCACTTGTGTCGCTACCCACAATGCACTTGTGTCGCTACCCACAATGCGCTTGTGTCGCTACCCACAATGCACTTGAGTCGCTACCCACAATGCACTTGTGTCGCTACCCACAATGCACTTGTGTCGCTACCCACAATGCACTTGCGTCGCTACCCACAATGCACTTGTGTCGCTACCCACAATGCACTTGTGTCGCTACCCACAATGCACTTGTGTCGCTACCCACAATGCACTTGTGTCGCTACCCACAATGCACTTGTGTCGCTACCCACAATGCACTTGTGTCGCTACCCACAATGCACTTGTGTCGCTACCCACAATGCACTTGTGTCGCTACCCACAATGCACTTGTGTCGCTACCCACAATGCACTTGTGTCGCTACCCACAATGCACTTGTGTCGCTACCCACAATGCACTTGTGTCGCTACCCACAATGCACTTGTGTCGCTACCCACAATGCACTTGTGTCGCTACCCACAATGCACTTGTGTCGCTACCCACAATGCACTTGTGTCGCTACCCACAATGCACTTGTGTCGCTACCCACAATGCCCATGTGTCGCTACCCACAATGCGCTTGTGTCGCTACCCACAATGCCCTTGTGTCCCTACCCACAATGCACTTGCGTCGCTACCCACAATGCACTTGTGTCGCTACCCACAATGCACTTGTGTCGCTACCCACAATGCACTTGTGTCGCTACCCACAATGCCCTTGTGTCGCTACCCACAATGCACTTGTGTCGCTACCCACAATGCACTTGCGTCGCTACCCACAATGCCCATGTGTCGCTACCCACAATGCGCTTGTGTCGCTACCCACAATGCCCTTGTGTCCCTACCCACAATGCACTTGCGTCGCTACCCACAATGCACTTGTGTCGCTACCCACAATGCACTTGTGTCGCTACCCACAATGCACTTGTGTCGCTACCCACAATGCACTTGTGTCGCTACCCACAATGCACTTGTGTCGCTACCCACAATGCACTTGTGTCGCTACCCACAATGCACTTGTGTCGCTACCCACAATGCACTTGTGTCGCTACCCACAATGCACTTGTGTCGCTACCCACAATGCACTTGTGTCGCTACCCACAATGCCCTTGTGTCGCTACCCACAATGCACTTGTGTCGCTACCCACAATGCCCTTGTGTCGCTACCCACAATGCACTTGTGTCGCTACCCACAATGCCCTTGTGTCGCTACCCACAATGCACTTGTGTCGCTACCCACAATGCACTTGTGTCGCTACCCACAATGCACTTGTGTCGCTACCCACAATGCCCTTGTGTCGCTACCCACAATGCACTTGTGTCGCTACCCACAATGCACTTGTGTCGCTACCCACAATGCACTTGTGTCGCTACCCACAATGCACTTGCGTCGCTACCCACAATGCCCTTGTGTCGCTACCCACAATGCACTTGTGTCGCTACCCACAATGCCCTTGTGTCGCTACCCACAATGCACTTGTGTCGCTACCCACAATGCCCTTGTGTCGCTACCCACAATGCACTTGTGTCGCTACCCACAATGCACTTGTGTCGCTACCCACAATGCACCTGTGTCGCTACCCACAATGCACTCGTGTCGCTACCCACAATGCCCTTGTGTCGCTACCCACAATGCCCTTGTGTCGCTACCCACAATGCCCTTGTGTCGCTACCCACAATGCCCTTGTGTCGCTACCCATAATGCACTTGCGTCGCTACCCACAATGCACTTGTGTTTACGCGGGAACATCGAGAGGCGCGCAATTTAAGAAATTATACTCATCACAAAATAACAAATTTGCATAAACTTAATAATTCAAAATTCATGCACCAGAAACACAGTACATTATAATATATATATATATATATATATATATATATATATATATATATATATATATATATATATATATATATATATATATATATATATATATATATATGTATGTACATACACACACACATATGATATACAGTGAGTATGTGTATATGTGTAAATGGATATGTATGTGTTTGTTTGTTTGTGTGTGTGTATGTATGTGTGTACATGTGTGTGAGTGTGTGCTTGTTTGTGTGTGCTTGTTTTTGTGTGTGTGTTTGTTTGTATATGTTTATATATGTATTTGTTTGCATGTGTGAAGTGTTGGTGTGTTTGTTTGTGTGTGTGTAGGCGGGGGGTGGGGGGGTGGGGGGTGGAGTGGAGTGAAGGGTTTGACTGATTATGTTTGTTTATTTGTTTGTTCACGTGACTGTATGTGGGGAAAAGGCTCTTTAGTTGTTCGTGTGCGTAAATGTGTCTGTGTGTGCGTATTTGTGTGTGTAAAAGCCTTTGCTTTGTTGTATGTGTTCGTCTATGTGTTTGTGTGAATGCATGGTTACTTGTTCATGTGCGTGGGGGTGTGTACATGTGCACATGTGTTTGTGAATTCTGGCAAGCGTGAATAAATTCGCAGTTTCTCTTCACCTCCCCCCCCCTCCCCCCCTCCCCCCCCTCCTCCACCACGACCTCAGCGCCCACCTTCCTTCCCCCTCCCCCCCCTCCCTCTTCTCCACTGACAATCTCCTACCCTCCCCCCCCTGTACAAAGCCCTCCCTTCTTTCCTTCTCTCCCCTTCTCTCTTTCCTCTCTTTCCCCCCCCCTCCACCATCCTCCTCCCTCTCCCCCTCTCTCTTTTCTCTCCCTCCACCCTCCACCATCCCCTCCCCCTCTCTCTTTCCTCTCTCCCCCCCTCCACCATCCCCATCCCTCTCCCCCTACCCCTCTCTTTTTCCCCCCAACCCCCCTCCCCTCTCTCTTTCCTCTCCCTCCACCCTCCACCATCCCCCTCCCCCTCTCTCTTTCCTCTCCCCCCCTTCCACCATCCCCATCCCTCTCCCCTACCCCTCTCTCTTTCCTCTCCACCATCCCCCTCCCTCTCTCTTTCTTCTCTCCCCCCCTCCACCATCCCCCTCCTCCTCTCTCTTTCCTCCCCCCGCCCCTCCCCGTCCACCATCCTCCTCCCTCTCCCCCTCCCCCTCCCCCTCTCTCTTTCCTCTCTCTACCCCTCCCCCTCTCTCTTTCCTCTCTCCCCCCCCTCCACCATCCTCCTCCCCCTCCCCCTTCCCCTCTCTCTTTCCTCCCCCCTCCACCCCCCCCCCTAAACTTCTGGTCATGTGACTGTTGCAAGCGCCGACCTTGGCTGCTTCAAGCTGCCAGACGACTCTCTTCTCTTCTCTCTCTCTGTTCCTCCTTTCTTCTCTCCTCTCTCTGTTCTTCCTTTTTACTCTTCTCTCTCTGTTCTTCCTTTTTACTCTTCTCTCTCTGTCCTTCCTTTCTTCTCTCCTCTCTCTTTGCCTGATTTCTTTTCTCTCTCTCTTTATTTCATCTCGTCCTTTTTTTCTCTCTTTTCTCTCTTCTCTTCTCTCTCTGTTTTTCCTTTCTTCTCTCCTCTCTCTTTGCCTTATTTCCTTTCTCTCTCTCTTTATTTTATCTCGTCCCTTTTTTTCTCTCCTTTCTCTCTTTCCTTGTGTGTTTTTTTTCCCTAGTTTTCTACTCTCTTGTATTCCGTCTTCATTTCTCTCTTTTTATTTTTTCTCTCTTTTCCTCTTTCTCTTCTCTACTCTTCTCTCTTTTCTTATTATGTTTCCTCTCATTTTTCTGTATCCTCTTTTCTCTTCTCTCTGTTTTCCACTTCTCTCCCTCTCTTCTGTTTGCTATCTTCTGACTTATCCTCTCTCTCTTTATCTTATTATTTTTTTCCCTTCTCTCCTCTCTCTTTACTCTCCTCTCTCTTTCTCTTTACTCTTCTCTCTCTTTCTCTTTACTCTCCTCTCTCTTTCTCTTTACTCTCCTCTCTCTTTCTATTTACTCTCCTCTCTCCTTCTCTTTACTCTCCTCTCTCCTCTTTCTTCCCTCCCTCTTTCTCTTTACTCTCCTGTCTCTTTCTCTTTACTCTCCTCTCTCTTTCTCTTTACTGTCCTCTCTCTTTCTCTTTACTCTCCTCTCTACTCTTTCAGTTTACTCTCCTCTCTCTTTCTCTTTACTCTCCTCTCTCTTTCTCTTTACTCTCCTCTCTCTTTCTCTTTACTCTCCTCTCTCTTTCTCTTTACTCTCCTCTCTCTTTCTCTTTACTCTCCTCTCTCTTTCTCTTTACTCTCCTCTCTTTCTCTTTACTCTCCTCTCTCTTTCTCTTTACTCTCCTCTCTCTTTCTCTTTACTCACCTCTCTCCTTCTCTTTACTCTCCTCTCTCTTTCTCTTTACTCTCCTCTCTCTTTCTCTTTACTCTCCTCTCTCTTTCTCTTTACTCTCCTCTCTCTTTCTCTTTACTCTCCTCTCTCTTTCTCTTTACTCTCCTCTCTCTTTCTCTTTACTCTCCTCTCTCTTTCTCTTTACTCTCCTCTCTCTTTCTCTTTACTCTCCTCTCTCTTTCTCTTTACTCTCCTCTCTCTTTCTCTTTACTCTCCTCTCTCCTCTTTCACTTTACTCTCCTCTCTCTTTCTCTTTACTCTCCTCTCTCTTTCTCTTTACTCTCCTCTCTCTTTCTCTTTACTCTCCTCTCTCTTTCTCTTTACTCTCCTCTCTCTTTCTCTTTACTCTCCTCTCTCTCTCTCTTTACTCTCCTCTCTCTTTCTCTTTACTCTCCTCTCTCTCTCTCTTTACTTTCCTCTCTCTTTCTCTTTACTCTCCTCTTTCTTTCTCTTTACTCTCCTCTCTCTTTCTCTTTACTCTCCTCTCTCTTTCTCTTTACTCTCCTCTCTCTTTCTCTTTACTCTCCTCTCTCTTTCTCTTTACTCTCCTCTCTCCTCTTTCACTTTACTCTCCTCTCTCTTTCTCTTTACTCTCCTCTCTCTTTCTGTTCTTCTAGCTCCTCTCTCCTCTTTCTGTTCTTTTAGCTCCTCTTTCCTCTCTCTTTCTCTTTACTCTCCTCTCTCTTTCTGTTCTTCTAGCTCCTCTTTCCTCTCTCTTTCTCTTTACTCTCCTCTCTCTTTCTGTTCTTCTATCCCCTCTCTCCTCTTTCTTTCCTCCTTCTTTTCTTCTCTCCTTCTTTTCTTCCCCTTCTTTCGCTTTCAATTTCCCGGGAGATGTCTGCCTCGTTATTGATTCTTCGGGGCTGTTTTGTCTCCCTCTTCGTCGTCTTGTTATTTGCACTTCTTCTTCTTCTTCTTCTCCTTTTCTTTCGTTCGCTTTATGATTTCTTTTACATTCTCTATTTTCTTTTTTAAATTTCTCATCTTTATTGTTATTCGTTATCATCGTCTGTCGTCACCTTGTTGTTATCATTAACTTTATCTTGTTCTTCATCTTCATCATCATCATTATTAGTAACATTAATAACATTAATTATTAATAATTAATAATTATTATTAACATTAGTAATTATAACTCATCATTATTATAACTCATTATAATTATTATTATTATAACTCATCATTAGTAACAATCATGTCATTATCTTTATCATTATCATCATGATTGATCGCAGTAACAACAAAATATTTATTGGTGATGGTAACAGTATCAGTGTGAGGAGTAATGATATTAATAGTAGAAGTAGTTGTTCTAGTAAAAGTAGTAGCAGGTAATAGTCAATAGCAGTATTAGTATTGCTAGTGGTTGCATCAGGGGTAATGTTAGTTAATAGTAGAAGTAGTTGTTCTAGTAACAGTAATAGCAGGCAGTAGGCAATAGCAGTATTAGTATTACTAGTAGTTGTATTAGGGGTAATATTAGTTAATAGTAGAAGTAGTTGTTCTAGTAAAAGTAGTAGCAGGCAATAGTCAATAGCAGTATTAGTATTACTAGTAGTTGTATCAGGGGTAATATTAGTTAATAGTAGTAGTTGTTCTAGTAAAAGTAGTAGCAGGCAATAGTCAATAGCAGTATTAGTATTGCTAGTGGTTGTATCAGGGGTAATATTAGTTAATAGTAGAAGTAGTTGTTCTAGTAAAAGTAGTAGCAGGCAATAGTCAATAGCAGTATTAGTATTGCTAGTGGTTGTATCAGGGGTAATATTAGTTAATAGTAGAAGTAGTTGTTCTAGTAACAGTAATAGCAGGCAATAGGCAATAGCAGTATTAGTATTACTAGTAGTTGTATCAGGGGTAATATTAGTTAATAGTAGAAGTAGTTGTTCTAGTAACAGTAATAGCAGGTAATAGTCAATAGCAGTATTAGTATTACTAGCGGTTGTATCAGGGGTAATATTAGTTAATAGTAGAAGTAGTTGTTCTAGTAAAAGTAGTAGCAGGCAATAGGCAATAGCAGTATTAGTATTGCTAGTGGTTGCATCAGGGGTAATGTTAGTTAATAGTAGAAGTAGTTGTTCTAGTAAAAGTCGTAGCAGGCAATAGGCAATAGCAGTATTAGTATTACTAGTGGTTGTATCAGGGGTAATATTAGTTAATAGTAGTAATAGTAGAAGTAGTTGTTCTAGTAACAGTAATAGCAGGCAATAGGCAATAGCAGTATTAGTATTGCTAGTAGTTGTATCAGGGGTAATATTAGTATTAATGGTAACTGTAGTGGTATCAACAGTTGTGGTAGCAATGGTGGTTGTAGCAACACAAAGAGTAGAAGTGGTAAAAGTAAGGTTGTAATAGTGTTAGTTTTAGTAGTAAAATTAGTAGAAATATCTGGAAAAAGGAATAATGTTACTAATAGTATGACCACCATCAACATTGCCATTATATTCTCATTATCTTTTGTTTGACCCTCGCAAAAAAAAAGAAAAAAAAAGAAAAAGAAAAAAATGAATACAGAATATTTAGGCTTGGGTACAATGCCATAAATCATGGAAACACAACCCTGATATATATAATTTACGAGCAACCATGTATACCTATGTAGGCGTACTTGATATAATTACACAGAAAAATCTATGGCTGTTATTATCTGCTATTGTGTGTGTTTGTCGATATTGGTGTTTATGTGTGAAATATGGCCGTGTATTTGCTTTCGTGTGCGTGTGTGGATTTTAGCTTTTCTGTGTGTGCGTGTGTGTGTGCGTGTGCGTGTGTGTGTGTGTGCGTGTGTGCGTGTGTGTGTGTGTGTGTGTGTGTGTGTGTGTGTGTGTGTGTGTGTGTGT
>NW_027218157.1:15000-17033 GCF_042767895.1 Penaeus vannamei | reverse complement strand
TCTATCTATCAATCAATCTATCAATCTATCAATCTATCAATCTATCAATCAATCTATCAATCTATCAATCTATCAATCTATCAATCTATCAATCTATCAATCTATCAATCTATCAATCTATCAATCTATCAATCTATCAATCTATCAATCTATCAATCTATCAATCTATCAATCTATCAATCTATCAATCTATCAATCTATCAATCTATCAATCTATCAATCTATCAATCTATCAATCTATCAATCTATCAATCTATCAATCTATCAATCTATCAATCTATCAATCTATCAATCTATCAATCTATCAATCTATCAATCTATCAATCTATCAATCTATCAATCTATCAATCTATCAATCTATCAATCTATCAATCTATCAATCTATCAATCTATCAATCTATCAATCTATCAATCTATCAATCTATCAATCTATCAATCTATCAATCTATCAATCTATCAATCTATCAATCTATCAATCTATCAATCTATCAATCTATCAATCTATCAATCTATCAATCTATCAATCTATCAATCTATCAATCTATCAATCTATCAATCTATCAATCTATCAATCTATCAATCTATCAATCTATCAATCTATCAATCCATCTATCCATCTATCCATCTATCCATCTATCCATCAATCTATCTATCTATCTATCTATCTATCTATCTATCTATCTATCTATCTATCTATCTATCTATCTATCTATCTATCTATCTATCTATCTATCTATCTATCAATCTATCTATCTATCTTTCTATCTATCTATCTATCTATCTATCTATCAATCTATCTATCTATCTATCTATCTATCTATCAATCTATCAATCTATCTATCTATCTATCTATCTATCTATCTATCTATCTATCTATCTATCTATCTATCTATCTATCTATCTATCTATCTATCTATCTATCTATCTATCTATCTATCTATCTATCTAATCTATCTAATCTGTCTATCTATCTATCTATATCTATCTATCTATCTATCTATCTATCTATCTATCTATCTATCTATCTATCTATCTATCTATCTATCTAATCAATCTTATCTATCTAATCTATCTAATCTATCTATCTATCTATCTATCTATCTATCTATCTATCTATCTATCTATCTATCTATCTATCTATCTATCTATCTATCTATCTATCTATCTATCTATCTATCTATCTATCTATCTATCTAATCTATCTAATCTATCTAATCTATCTATCTAATCTATCTATCTAATCTATCTATCTAATCTATCTATCTAATCTATGTATCTAATCTATCTAATCTAATCTATCTAATCTATCTAATCTATCTAATCTATCTAATCTATCTAATGTATGTAATCTATCTAATCTATCTAATCTATCTAATCTTTCTAATCTATCTAATCTATCTAATCTATCTAATCTATCTAATCTATCTAATCTATCTAATCTATCTAATCTATCTAATCTATCTAATCTATCTAATCGATCTAATCTATCTAATCTATCTAATCTATCTAATCTATGTAATCTATGTAATCTATGTAATCTATGTAATCTATGTAATCTTTCTAATCTATCTAATCTATCTAATCTATCTAATCTATCTAATCTATCTAATCTATCTAATCTATCTAATCTATCTAATCTCTCTAATCTCTCTAATCTCTCTAATCTCTCTAATCTCTCTAATCTCTCTAATCTCTCTAATCTATCCAATCTATCCAATCTATCTAATCTATCTAATCTATCTAATCTATCTAATCTATCTAATCTATCTAATCTATCTAATCTATCTAATCGATCTAATCGATCTAATCGATCTAATCGATCTAATCGGTCTAATCGGTCTAATCTATCTAATCTATCTAATCTATCTAATCTATCTAATCTATCTAATCTATCTAATCTATCTAATCTATCTAATCTATCTAATCTATCTAATCTATCTAATCTATCTAATCTATCTAATCTATCTAATCTATCTAATCTATCTAATTTATCTAATCTATCTAATCTATCTAATCTATCTAATCTATCTAAT
>NW_027218156.1:0-2500 GCF_042767895.1 Penaeus vannamei | reverse complement strand
TTGTTTTTTTGTTTTTTGTTTTTCTTAATTCGGATCGTTGTTGTTTTGTTTATTTCTTTTATTTTTTTCTTTAGAGCTGATTTTGTCGTTGTTGTTGTTGCTGTTTTGCGTTTTCTAAGATTTTGAACAATTTCTGGATTTTTAAAAAAATATCTCTCTTCGTAATTTGAACACCTTTTTATATATCTTTTTTCGTAATGTTTCCTGTTTCCTTTAATCTCATTATCCTATGATTCTATTTGCATTTACGCTTTCTCTTCTTGTCTTTTTGTCCTTTTCCATTTCCTCTTCCTCTGTGTCTTTATTCTTCTACTTATATCTTTCTTCCTCTTTCTTTTCCTCCTCTTCTATTTCCTCCTTATTCTCTCCTTCCTTCTCATTCTTCTCCTTATCATCCTGTCCCATTTCCTCCACGAATTTTCTTTTCCTCTCCCTTTTCCTTCATTTCTCCGTTTTCTTACATTTCTTATTCTTCCTCCTCTTCTTCCACGCCTCTTCTTCCTTCTCTCTCTACTCCTCTAATATCTACTTTCCTTCTTCCTTCTCTCTCTCCTCCTCCTCCCTTATCTCCTCTTCCTCTTCCTTTTCTTTATCCCCTTTTACTCCATCCACTTCTTTCTCCTTCCCTTTTCGTATCTTCTGCTTCTTCTTTTCTCTCTCCTCTTCGTTCTCTCCTCCTCTTACTATTCTATCTCCTCTTCCTCTTCCCTTTAAATCACCCCTTCCTCTTCCCGGAGAAGAAAAAATAGAATAACAAATAAACAAACAGTGGAAGAGAAAAGAGGAACGAAGGAGAGAGAGAAAAAAGGGGGGAAAAGAAGAAAACTACAAAACAGTAGAGAATAGAAAGCACAACATAGATAAGTAAGTAGAGGAATAAATGCATGACTGAATAAATGAAGAGAAAACAAAGATGATTGATAGAAGGAAGGAGAGGAGAAAAAGGAAGAGAGGAAGAAAGAGACAAGGAAAACGTGACAGATAAAAAGAAGAAAAAAGAAATATGAAATAATAATAATCATAATCAATAATAATAATCAAATAATAATAATCAAATGAAATAATAATAATCATTTGAAATAATAATAATCATAATCATAATGATGATAACAATAACAATAGCAATAACAAGCGCAAGGAAGTAAATGATGAAAATAAGAACAAAAAATAATAAAACCTCTTTCCCTTTTGCCCCCCCCACTCCCCCCCACCCCTCTCCCGGGCATCCTTAACACCCCTTTTAGAAAAAAAAATCCAAAGATCTAAAAAAATGAAACAAATGAAAGAAAACGGAATAAATGAAAGAAAACGGAACAAATGAAAGAAACCGGAACAAATGAAAGAAAACGGAATAAAAGAAAAAGGAACAAATTAAAGAAACCGGAACAAACGAAAGAAAACGGAACAAACGAAAGAAAACGGAACAAATGAAAGAAAACGGAACAAATGAAAGAAAACGGAACAAATAAAAGAAAACGGAACCAGTGAAAGAAAACGGAACCAATGAAAGAAAACGGAACAAACGAAAGAAAACGGAACAAATAAAAGAAAACGGAACCAATGAAAGAAAACGGAACAAACGAAAGAAAACGGAACAAACGAAAGAAAACGGAACAAACGAAAGAAAACGGGACGAAGACGGGACACAAAACCCGAACGAGCGCGACGCATCCCTCAGTCCTCTTAAGAACGCGACGTAAGGAGCATCTCAGCGCCGTCATATCTTACTTAATGCATCGACTCGTCCACCGATGGAGCATGTTATAAAAGGCGTACGTAACCCGCCATAATGGTCACTTCGGCCGCCCACAACGCCGCTACGGACCGGGGTAAAGTGCCGCGCCCGGAGGTAATTGTTTTCCAGGTTGTGGGGACGGGAGGAGGGGGGGGGGTAAGAGGAAGGCGGGAGAGGGGAAGGAGGAAGAGGGAGAGAGGGAGAAAAGGGAGAGGGGAAGGAGGAAGGGGGAAGGGGAAAAGGGAAGGGGGAGAAAGGGGAGGGGAAGGAGGAAGGGGAGAAAGGGGAAGGAGGAAGGGGAGAAAGGGAGAGGGGGGGAAAAAAGGGTTGGGAAGGAGAAAAAGGAGGGGAAAAGGAGGGGGGGAAAGGGAAGGGGAGAGGGGGAAGGGGAGGAAGGGGAGGGAGGGAAAAAGGAGGGGAAAAGGGGGGGGAGGGGAAGAAAAGGGAGAGGAAAAGGAAGAGGGAGAGGGGAGAAAGGGGAGATGGGAAGGAGGGAAGAAAAGGGAGAGGGGGAAGAAAGAGAATAGAGAAAGAAAGGGGGAAGGAGGGTAGAAGAGAGAGATAAGAGGGTCGGAGAAACTAAGGGGAAGAGGAGGAGGATGGAAAGAGGAGGGAGTAGGAGGAAAATATTGTTTGGGAGGATAGGCGAAAAAAGGAGGAAAATTAGAAAGGATGAATAGGGGGGGGGGGGGGGAGCGGGGGGGGTGGAGGGGCAAGGATGGGAAAAAGAAGAAAGGATTGAAGATAAAAAGAAGATACTGAAAA
>NW_027218149.1:0-10000 GCF_042767895.1 Penaeus vannamei | reverse complement strand
CCCGAGGGCGGCGCGGCCGGACCTGCCCCCCAGGATGTTATATCGCGGCGTCACTAATTGGCTGGATGGCAGGCCTCTTTTTTTTTAGGGAAAGCCCCCTTGGCCATCCGCTTGACGGGTAAATCAATTGGCGAAAAAATTTTAAATTTAAAAGCTGCACGTACATGATACGTAGTGATAATGTGATCATGGCTTGGAATATGGGTCTGCTCGCGATCACGCGTTCCTTCTCTTTTCCCTCTTTCTCTCCGCGTGTCTTTTCCCTCTCTACTCTGCCACCCCCCCTCCCTTTCTCTCTCTCTCTCTCTCTCTCTCTCTCTCTCTCTCTCTCTCTCTCTCTCTCTCTCTCTCTCTCTCTCTCTCTCTCCCATCTGCCTTTTCTTCTATTTTTTTAAATTTTTTTAAAAAACGTGTGTTAACAAAAATCATGAACAATCTTTTATTTGTAAGAGCTAAGTGTGATGGGGTTTTAACTTACTAAAAAGATGAAAGGATAATGGTATATGAAGTATAATGGTAACAATAATAATAGTGATAATGATGATGGTCAACATCATCACAGTAAAAAGTAATAACTACAATAAAATAACACTAATAATGAAATGATAGTTCTGATAATGTTAATAACAACAGAAAGAATAATGATATCAATAATAATAGTAATAATGATAATTACAAAAAATAAAAATAGTGACAATAGTGAAAATGATAATTATAATATCAATTGTAATACTGATAATAATGATAATGATAAACATGACTATGATGATTATGAAGATAATGATAACGATAACCCCATGATTACAATAATCATGATGAGGTTGATAATGCTCGAATAAAGATTATAGTAAAGCTAATACTAATATTCTTATTCATAATGAAACTAATGTTAAAATAAATGCTAATACCAGTGCGAACAGTAATATAGTGAATTACAATACTAATACCAACACTAGCACTAATGCTAATAATGATAAAAATGATATTGATAATAGCTGTTATAAAAAAAATGATAATAGTAATGATGATAGTGTTAATGTTAAAACAGAATTACGAATAGCGTTATAGATAAAAAATAATGATAATAAAAATTTGATAATGTTAAAATAACAATAAAGATAATAATTAATAATAATAAAACAAATAAATGATAATGATATCAATAACGATAATAATGATAATAATAAAAAATATAACAATAATGATAATGATAATAACAAAAATGCTAATAAAAATAACAACATAAGTGGAACTATAACAACAACAGTTAACAACAATAATGATAATAATAACAATGAAAATGGCAATGGCACCAATAATAGCATAACCATAATTATATTGATGATAACAAAAAAGGGGTGAGATCAATCATGATGCCCAAAATGATCCCATGTAAAAGTAAAAAAACGATGATAATAGAATTTTGATAATAATCATAATAATGATGATAATAATTTGAATGATAGAATTTATTGGTGATGATGCCACTCACAATCATAATGACAAGAAAATGATAAGGGCAAATGGATTATAACAATAATGAAAACGATGATGATGATAACAATAATGGTAAAGTAACAATAATAATGATAAACATAATAATGATGTTAGTCATAATTTTAGTAATCATGATAACTGATAACAACAAAAAAAAATAGTAAAGATAACAATGATAGTAATAGAAATTGGTAATAATAACATAAATAGTAACATGAATGATAACGATGATAGTAATGATATCAATAAAAATACTAACAATGATGATGATAATGATAATAATGATAATAATCATGATGATAAAAATTTGGTATTAATAATAGTAAAAATAATAACAATGATAACAATGATAATAATAATGATAATAATGATAACAATGATAATAATAATGATAATAATGATAATGATAATAAGGAAATTAACAATAATGATAATAAAAGTGATAATAATAATAATGATAATGATGATAATTATAATGATGATAATTATAATGATGATAATAATGATAATGAAAATAATGATGATAATGATGATAATAAAAATGATAATATTGGTAATAATGATCATAATGATAAAAAATAATGATAATTGTAGATAAGTGAAAACTAAACAGTTTGTTTAGCCTGTAAAAAATATGTATTATGTTGGCTTTTATATTTCTTTATATTACTTGTATCTCTATAATTATGTCATTGTATGATGCACCTATTTATTGATGACCCCCCATATCTGTATATCTATTGCACATGACGTGGCAACACTCTCCTTGATCACGTGCCCCAAGCAACATTGCCTGTGGGGGGGGGTTTTCCCGCCAAATTTCGGTCCCCTCGGCGCTGGTCAACCATAGGAGACAGATGTGTGCTCTCGCCCCCCCTGTAACTCCTGAGAATAAAACTACGAGATTCAAGACCGGGGTTTCCTTCTCCTGTTGATTACGAAGGAAAATCCCCCCAAACCCAAAAAGAAATATCAGTAATGATAACGAGGATAATAATAACAATAAAAATAGTAATAATAATGATAGTGATAACAATTATGATAATAATAATAATAATAAAATTTAAAGATAATGATAATAACAATAATGATAATAATAATAATAATAATAATAATAATAATAATCATAATAACAGTAATGATCATGAAATGGTAATAATAATAATAATAATAATAATAACAATATTAATAATAATAATGAAAATAATAATAATAATAATAATGATGATAATAATAAAAAAATAATTAATATATTGAGAATAATTTATAATGATAATGATAATATTGATAATAATAATAATGATAACAGCAATGATTATAATAGTAATGATAATGATAACAACAATCATAATGATGATGATAATGATAATTACAATAATAATAGTAATAAAATAATGATAATGATAATGATAAAAACAATAATAATAATAATAATAATAATAATAATCATAAAAAAATGAAAAAGATAATGATAAAATGATGGTAAAAGTAATAATGATAGTAATAAAATAATAATAAAGTCAATAATAAAAAGATAATAATAATAATCATAATAATACTGATAATAAAAAAAAAGTAGTAGTTTGTAGTAGTAGTAGTAGTAAAATAGTAGTAGTAGTAGTAGTAGTAGTAGTAGTAGTAGTAATTAATAATAATAATAATAATAATAATAATAATAATAATAATAATAATAATAATAATAATAATAATAATAATGATAATAATAGTATTGATAATAGCAATAATTATTATTATCATTGTTATAATATTAATAAAAATAATAATGATAATGATAATGATAATGATAATAATAGTAATAACAACAACAACAATAATAATAATAATGAAAATAATAAAAATTATGATGATAACAATAATGATGACAATAATAACAATAATAATAACAATGATAATGATAACAATATTAATGATGATGATAACAATTATGATAAGAATGATGATAACTTTTAATAAAAATAAGGATAATAATAGTAATAATAATAAATAATAGTTTAAAAATAATAATAATAATAATAAAATAATAATAATAATAATATTGATAATGATAACAGTAATGGTAATGATAATTGTAATAATGATAATAATAATAATAATAATAATAATGATAATAATAATAATAATGATAATAATAATAATGATAATAATTATAGTAATAATAATTTAAAAATAATAACAATAATAATAACAATGATAATAATAATAATAATAATAATAATAATAATAATAATGATAATGATAATGATAATGATAAAAATAATTTATGATAATAATAATAATAATAATAATAATAATAATAATAATAATAAGATAATAACAATAATAATGATACCATTAACAATATAAAAACAACAATAACAACAGTGATATTGATAATAATAAAGATAATAAATAAAAAATGATAATAATCATAATGATAATAACAATAATGGTAATGATAATCATAATTATAGTCAAAGATTTTTAAAACTACTACTACCATTTCTACTACTACTAAACAGCAATGATAAAGATAATGATGATAATAAACAATTATCAATGATGATAAAAATAGTGATAATAACAAAGATAATGAGAACAAAAAAAAATAACAATGGAAATAATAATAGCAATAATGACAATAATGATAGGGTAAAAATAATGATAATAATAATGACAGCAACAAAACACAATAGTAATAATGATAATGATAATGATAATAATAATAATAATGATGATGATGATAATAATAATAATGATGATTATAATAATAATTAATAATAAAATAATAATAAAATGATAATAATAATAATAATAATAATAATGATAATAATAACAGCAATAATGGCATTATTATGATGATCTTAATGATAATGATAATTAAGATAATAATGATGATAATAGAAATTATGATAACATTAGTGATGGTAATAATTTAATAACAACAATAATGCAAATAGTGATAATGACAATGATAATAAAATTTAATGATCATAATGATAATGTTAATTATAATAATGATGATAAAAAAAATTATAAAAGATAAAAATAATGATAGTGATAATGTAGTGTGATCCGTCAAACCCCGGGGTCCCGTCCCAGTTCATAAAGGCACTCTTAGTATTCTGCCCCCTCGATGCTGGCGGGGGATACAGGCGCAAATAGACCGGGAACCCCCTGTCAATTCAATCCCCTTAAGTGGTAGCGTGGGGGAGACTGAATCATGAATAGGGGTGTTCCAGTGTGAATACCACTTTCTGACGTTCACCCTAACCATATGGAAAAATACATACTAAAAGTAATCTAAAAAAAATAAAAAAGTAAAAAATGTGCTAAAGGCACCAAAAATTACACTGTCGTATGAAAAAACTAAAGAAAAGACTTCCAGAGTGGGGAGCCTGGCTGAAGGCCTTCCCTAAAACAAAAAAAAACCAGCAAGTCTGGCGTCAGAGCTGAAGGCTTAAAACCCTTAAACCCAAAAAAAAAAAATACGACAGAAAAAACCCCCTCTGGTGACAACGAAACAGGAAAACTAAAACTTAAAGATCACTCAGACTTCCTACTTTGAAAAGTTAAAAAAATTACAAATAAAACAGAAAAAAAACAGCCAAGTTCATTTAAAAGTAAATAAATAAATAAAATGATGTTCTAATTATTAATAAAAAAGTTCTTCAGATCACGTCCAGCTCCTATGCAAAAAGTGTCAGGATCCGTACTTAACTTTTTCTTCCTTTTGTCTTTGTTTAACAAATATGGCGACACTGCCGGTGGTTTAAAGCTTCGGGGGATGCAAAACATCGTTGACGTCTCGACTCGTACTGTTTATTGTTACTTTTTAATGCCTCGGTGACGTCGAGGCCCAAAACACTTTTACAAAATATATTCTGGTAATAAATAAGCTAAAACTGTGCATAAAAATGATAAAAATAAAACAAAAAAGTATAAAAATAGAAATCATAAGAAAATAAAATACAATAACCTAAAATGAACAAATTTAAACACTTTTGTAAAAATGTTTCCCCTACAACCTAAAATGAAAACAAATGTAAAAACGAGACCTTAAAATTTTATTGTATTTTAAAAAAAAACTAAAATGAATAAAAGCTGAAGAAAAAAGGGTCATAAAAATGTCTCGCTTTTAAAAATCATAAATAAAAACACTCAGAGAAAACATACAATAAAAAGGGGAACTAAAATAAAACAATAAAAGTAAAAAAAAAATGGGAAAAATCCCCCCCCCCCCCAAAAAAAAAAAAAAAAAACGAGGTGAGACACAACAAACAATCCTCCAACACGGCAGTCAGAGCGGGAGAGCGGAGAGGAAAAGATGCAGCACCCAAACCACCTTACAATAAAAATTTGATAATCTGGAAAATTTAATAATGATAATAAAGATAATGATAATGATAATAATAATAATGATAATAATAATAATAATAATAATTATAATAATAATAGTAATGATAATAATAGTAATAATAACAATAGTAAAATAGTAATAATAACAACAACAGTGATAATAATAACAATAGTAATTATAACAAAGATGATGACAATGATACTTTTAATTGATGATGATAATGATAAAAATAATGATTATTGTAGTGTACGGCTGCGTACGCCCCGGCTCTAAGGGTGATGTCATCTCCATGAACCTCGGCCAACGCATACGAGCCGCCGGAACGAAGTCCCCGCCGTGTGCCACGTGCGATTACATCCCCGGACACGTTTTTTTTTTACCGGCCCCAAAAAGTCCCGCGGGCCCTTCTTATTCATTTATTTATTTTTTTTTTTGCCAAAACCACCAGTCAAGAAGGACAGAGTTAAATTTAATGTTTTATGTGATATGAACTTGGTTTTTTTAATAACCATGACCGTATTTCTTACCACGACTCACTACTTGTATGGCGTTGAAGTCGCCAACCCAAAACCCTTCTATTTATTTATTTTTAAACCTGAATATTGTAAATATGTTATGGCCGAAATGCACATTTTTTACTATAACGGTTAGTTATCGGTTTCCTTCATATTCTTTCCTGTTTTTATCTTTTTCTAATGTTCTTTCCTCTTGCCGACGTCTCCAAATTGTCGCGATAACCCCCGAAGGAGGTGCGGTCGTTCCCCAAGTTTCTTTTTTTTTTTTCCCCTTCCCTCTCTCGTCTCGGTTGTTTGGATTGTCGAACTATCGGTTTGGGTCTTAAAAGGCACTTTTTTTGCCTATATTCTTCTTTCGGGGCCAGCCTGGGGCTTGGCCGGGGGGTTTCTTTGGGGGTATATGTACTCGTGGTGGGGGAAGGGAAGATAATTTGGTCCTGACCTCTGCCCCGGGGCATTTTGGCCCTTTCGGGGGGAAATTTTTACCTGTGTTGTGCTCCGTTTGGGATTTATTTACTTCACCCATGGTTTTCTTCAACCTCGGTTTACCCCCAATTACGTATCTCCCAAGCTAAGTGGTTGATGGTTGTGTGTAGGAGACTACGGGCCCTTTTTTGGGACTTTAGCGTGACATGCTGCATAATTATCTGCACCTCCTTCGTGAAGTCCCATAGCAGTACTTTTGTGTATTTCTGTTTTTGAGAGCATTAGGACCAAGTGATAGAGGGAACACTGCTTGAGGATCCTTCCCCCTGGAATAAAGATTTTTTTCCAGTCCCTTTTATGTATTTTATCGTTGATTTTTTTTGTTTCGCTTAATGCGTGTTTGTTGTTTTCCCTTGATCTTGTGGGTGATCAAGCAGCCCTTTGTGATTGTACCCCCAGTGTGATTTTTTCCCCTTTTTAAGACAAATTAATACTTCGTTGTATTTCGTTCGTACTTGAGGAGTCATACCTCCTGTACATATATATACATATTTTAAGTTAATGTTAATGTTTCCTTTCGTCCCCCCTTTGAGGATCCGTACCTCCGGGGAAAAAAGATCGTTTCAGGATTTTTTTAAAATATTTTGTTTGATATATGTTTCTGTTGATTTCTCCTTTTGACCTTGTGGGTGATCAAAAAAGACTTTTTGATCCTATCTCCTGATAAAGAGCCCCTTTTCACATGATACGTGATTTTTGTTGTTGTCGTTTGTTGTTTCGGCTGATTCCTGTCTGACCTTGTGGGTGTTCAGGCAGTCTTCGTGAATAGTCCTTTTTTCCCTTTACTTTTTTAGCCTTCTTATTAATTTATTTCTTAATTCTTTTTCATACAAGTACTCTTTCTAGGTATCCGTCAGCATTAACTTTGATTTAACAGTTAACATCCATTTGGGTTGAATGTTAACAATTTAACGTAATTTAGGGACTTGGATGTTTTTATGCTGACCCCCCAATAACGGTACTTCTGGAGTTGGGACGCCAACTTTGGGGAAAACATTTTTATATTTCGTGGTAAGGGTTTTTCTGGTGTTTTTTTTCGTGCATCACCTCCCTTTGATAAATCGGTGATGCACACACCTTTGTCTACCTTTCCATGACTGAAAATGCCTGTAACCCCAAGAGTGCAACTTGCTCCTAAAATAAATATCATACCATCTTAGACTTTTTTCTCAATTCCAGGCAGGACATAAATTGCTCTTATTTATCCCACTAAAGTTCTGGTTCTGAAAGGGGTTTGATGCCCCAAATCTTTCTCGGGCTCGGGTTCCTAAACAGCACATTGCTGGTTGCTCTGATATCTCGCAACCCCCTTTAAATGCTGTAAAAAGGCTAGTTAAATCAGAGAATATTAAGCTGATATCAAAGAACAGATTATTTTTTTCTATATGTGTTCCCGCTCCCAGCAGGCGGATGCTCAAACCGAAGGGGAAGAAGAAGAATCCTATGATCTTGCTTTTTTTTTCCAAAACGTCCCCCGCAGACGCTCAGCCTACGCCATGATCCCCTTTTCCATCTACAACACATCCAAAATTCAGCACACACATTCTGTACTTTTTTCCCCCCTTTTTCTGATACAAGCCCAAAACCCACTTTACAAACACAAGGTTCCCGAACCTTCAATCGGGTGGTGGCAGCGTGCCCTAGGCCTGGAACCCACATCTGTTCACTGCAGAAAGAATCTTTCCCTTTTTAGCAAAAAATCTTTTATTCTCGGTTGGGCCCCGGGCTCAACCCGACAACTTAAAGTCTACTGGGTCTACGCCCCGGTACAATTATAACAACATTAATAACAACAATAATGATAATGATGATGATAATGATATCAATGGTAATGATTATTTAAAAATAATTTTCATTATTATTATGATAATGATAATAATGATAATAATAATAATAATAATGATAACAAAATAATAATGATAACAAAACAATAATAATGATAACAATAATAATGATAATAATAATAATGGAAATAATAATAAAGATGATGATAGTAACAATGATATTGATTATAATAACATTTAATAATGATAATAAGTGATCATAATGATGATGAAGTGATCATAAATGATGATGATGATGATGACGAGATGATGATGATGATAATAATAATAATAGAAATAAAAATAATAATAATAAAAATAATAATAATGATGACAAAAAATCATTATTATGATAACAATAATGATAATGATAATAACAATGATGATGATTATGATAATGATAGCGATAATGATAGGAATAATAATGATAAACAATGCCAATTGTAATGCCCCGAAATTTTTAATAGTAATGCTAATGATAATAATAACAATGACTATTATTACTATCAAAATAATGAAGAAAGAAATGATAATGGTAGTAATAACAAAAAAAAAACAGCAATGTCATTTCTAATAATAGCAATGATTAGAACAAGATTAAAGGGTTTTTTACATGATCATTCTTATGAGAGTCGATTATTGTGTCAATCAGTTGATAATGATGATGATATTATCATTATAATAAGAATGATGGTATAATTAAAGATAAAAATGAGTTCAATGCTTGTGATAAGAGGTAAAAAAGAAAGACTGTTTAAAGCTGGCAACAACTTATTCAGATTAGCAATTTTCATTTTTGGGGTTTTTGAAACTAGTAATGCATGATCAAAAGAACATATCTGTTTTGAAATCTGACCTTTAAAAGACTTAAATAGCGTTATCCCTTCTCGTTTTGTTGAGGGTTATTTCTTAATGATGCAGCTGCTTTTAAAAAACGTAACTGCGCTTGTCAGTGAGTCCCATCTATTATGCTAATAATTTTTCAAACTATTCCCCAATGCTAGATAAATCGGACCAAGGCCTTTTTTTTTTTTAATGGAACAGGTTATCAGTTCTGTTTGGGGAAAAAAGACTGTCATAAGCTCTAGGGAAGTGGGTTTTTTCTTCTGTATCAAATGAGGTTATTACTTAGGCGGGAAAAATTTTTAAACGTTTGCCTTTTTAAAGCAGCTATACATCGCGACATTCCATAGTTAGGGTTATGGGTAAAACCCCCTTTTACTTCCGTTACTGCTTTGTATTTTGTGTCGTTAGATGCTAAAAATTTTTTGGCTGTGACAAAGCATATCCATGTTCTCAGTGGGGCGCTGAGCATCCTCTTC